>NC_056743.1:1417174314-1417474314 GCF_019279795.1 Protopterus annectens
AGAAAAAAAAAAACAAAAGTAACTGCTTGCCCCCCTGCTTAAAACAGTTACTTTTGCTTTTTTTCTTTTTTTTTTGTTTTTTATTAGATATTCAAAGTTTTAGTACTGCAATCATATGGGTTCGACCATATGGTGCTCGAAGTTCTGAAATTTCGATTATCTAATATAGACCCGGAGAGTGTATGTGTTGTGTGTGGTGTGTATATGTTCATGATTTTGTATTTCACGGTTTTGGGGTTTCGGGATTTTGAACATTCGCCTTTATGGTTTCGAGATACTGAAATTCGAGATTTCAGTATTTCGTGATTATAAAGGGTAACCATTAATATATATCTCCTAGCAATGGCAAGGGTGGAGTGTTGCAGTAACACTTTATGTTGTGCTTGCTTTTTGCTGTATTTACTCTTTCACATAATATGCAGACATCAGCTTATCAATGACTGCCTTCAACCTGGAAATGACACTATGTATATTGAAATATGAAAGCATTACTCAAATGCTTTACTTACTTGTTTTTGTATTTGCTCTTTCTTCTGAATGTTCTGACTTCTTTTGATATATGTCTGTATTTCCTGGGATGAGCCTAAAAATGCTCCAGATAGATCAGTTCAAAATCCAGTTTAGTTAGCTTGTTAATTAATTAATTGACCCTCTAACTAATCTCTGTCCCTAGTTATCCACTGTACATCATCCCTACTCAAAACGTTAATAAAACAATGCTATGCACATTGCATACTTAAAATTAAAGTGAAAAAACACAAAAAATAACTATCCCTACATAATTCATAAACATAGAAATCTAAGAAATTGAATTTCAAAATAATTGAGGCTAAGAAAAAAAAACATTAACAGCAGTCTAATAATTGCAAAACAGCATTACCAACAAAATGGACCCAAAATGAAACCCTAAACTAAATAACATTAATCTAACCCAAACATGAAACTACACTAACTTGGAACAAAAATGTAATCCTAACTAAACTATTTAAAAATACAACAAAACTATTGAAAACAATATGAAAGATCAAGCATTTCACTAGGGCTGTGATACAAACCAACCTATGAGACTTGACTATTTATAAAAACCTAGAGAAAATGTGTAAAACTCTATTCGGTCAACAAACTATGCAATTATTGCATTTGTTTCAATTAAACTGCAATCGGTAATTTCAACTAAAATATAGAAAAAGTGTAAATTGAATATGTTGTAGTTTGTGCTGTATGATACAAGAAATATCTTGTACTGTAGAAATAAGGAATTCATTTAGGGCTTTTTGTGGCTTCACTACTTATCCTAACTCTTACGTGCAAATACACACATATAAATGTACATATATATCACCCCCTTTGCTGAACAAAGTTTTACTGAACTGAAACTGTATAGTTTTGACTGTCGTGATTGACTGATTGCTGCAGAGTGGTGATAGGCAGACCATTAAACTCCAAAGAAAAGGAAGTTCTCCCTTATTCCTACTGTTATACATTTTTCATAGTCGGTATATGGAGGTCTGCTGTGGGCACAGCACCCCAAGACAGGGGTACTAAAACACCGTTCTGCTTTTTTCCAATAATGTTCTCTTTTTTTTTTCTAAAAAAAAACACCTTTATTGAATTACCACTTGTGAAACAGCAAACTTACATTTATGTAAAAATAACAAGTTCACATTTACTTACACATCACATATATTGTTCTATATAATCAATCCAATATTACATATATTGTTGAGTTTCTGCCTTGTCTTAAGCCTCATTCCTCCTCTAAAACATTTTTCTGCATATATTGTTCCCACAATTTCCATTTACTGAAGATCCCACTTTGTGTTATTTTATCTCTGTTACAAAATTCACTACATCTAGTATGATTGGTTTAGACTTTGGTTTCCATTTTCTAATAATTGCTTTTTGGCAAACATCAGAATTAAACTTAACAAGGCCTTACTATGATTATTCAGATCATGTATCCCAGCTGAGAAAATCATTTCCTTAGTTACAAGCTGTTGCTTACCCAGTATTGCTGACAGAATACTCTGTAGGGAATTTAAAAGTCTGCCAACTCATTACACTTTGAAAACTGTATACGCCCAGGTATCTCTCTCTCTTCCTAATTATACCTCCTATATTTGCCATTTACCAGAGCAAAAATTATTTTGAATCTGCTTGGGGTAAAAAAGTACCTGTGCAAACATTTCCAGGCAAAATCCTAAATTTTCTAGACTTTGTTTCATATTTAGGAGCTATGCATATGTCCTCCCATTGTTTCTTTGTGAATTGCTTACTTAATCTCTCTTTCCAGTTCTTTCAGACTTCCTCTGATTGATTCCTACAGTTATTGTGCAATATTTTATATACACTACTAATTATCCCTTTTTAACAACAGCTTCTCTTCTAGATTCAAATAAAAACTCAACCAGTGTGGTTCTTTCACTTAGGATTCACCCATCCCTTTTTCTTTGCCTATACTCTGATATCAATCCCCATTAAGGAGGGCAATCTCTAGCCTGCAGTCCAAATGTCTTCTTGGCCTCTTCCCATTCTATTACCTTTCCCTCTCTAACTATTTGTTCCCAATACATTGGCTCCTTGGCCAGCTTCCTTTAGAAAATTCCATCCCTTTCTTGCCTGTTCTCTGTGCCCCTAATTGCAGTTATCCCTACTGGTAGAATCTCCTTTCTCCATTCCTGTGTTAGCTTAGTTTTTTGTATAGTTTGTGCTAGTTTATGAGTATAATATTCTTTATGACTGTTGTTATTCTCCTTAAGGATATGCATCCAAAATCCCACACTTTCCTTATTTCTTGAATTTACCCCCTTTCCTAATCATCACTTTCCACTTTGAATTGTAGATTCCTGCCTGTGTTATGTATAAGACCCTTAACTGTGTAGCTCTAAAACATCCCTTCAAATTGGGTAATCCTAAACCTCCTTGTTCTTTTGGAAGCATCAGCTTATTCAGCTTGACTCTTGCCCTTTTCCCCTTCCAGATAAAGTCCTTCAACTCTTTATTAATTACTATCTACAACTTCTCCTCTGGTTGAGTAACATATGCCTGACCTATGTATAAAACTAAAGGAACTAAAAATGTTTTTACTGCTTGTATCTTGCTATCTATATCCAATGGCAAGAGCTTCCAGCTTCTCAGTTTTTGTATTATCTTTTTTTAGTCTTTTCCCACATAACTTTAGCTAACATAACAGCATCATTTTAACCCTACTCCTAAATATTTAATTTTATTGTGGTCCCATGAATATGGTATTGATGAACCCATTAATGCGAGGGTACATAGTTTGCAGCTTTTTCTTGATTTCCTCACATCTCTGCTTTATACAAATTTTCATAAAATTTCCAAAGTATCCCTAATGTCTCTACAGGATGTGTGGTTATTTTTCTAGTTATACTCTCCCTAAGTTTGGCAGCAACCCTTTCTACTTTCTCTTGCCGAATTCATTGTGCTAACATTTTTGTACTCTGAAGTTATTATCAAAAACAGTTGTTTAGCAATAGTCTCTCTAAACTCATACATATTATCCAGGTACTCCCTTATTTTCTCTTTAGCACTTCTTGTTCTGTGAGATTCCCCTTATTCTGTAGTACTTTAACCTTTCTCAGCCACTCTAAATAATTCTTATTGCTGCTTAACCATATCTCTTTTTCTTTTATTTTACCCTATTTTTAAAATCTGCTTCCATTTAATTCCAGTCCTAGCTATAATTTTTGGAGTACTTTCTGTCTTCCCTAATAACACCTAAATAATTTCCAGTAGCCATTCTTTGAATTCTTCTCTTTTTAACAGGTAGGTGGGGAAGCGCCACTGTCTCATCTTTACTTCATTACCTTGGATGCATTTTTATCATAGTAATTAATGACACATGATTTTATTGGATGTGTGTCAGAGTTCTCAATTAAATGCACATGTTCTTGCGAAATGTAATTTCTGTCTAGCCTAGTCCAGTTATTGTACCTTGGGAAATAAAATGTAATTTCTCTGTGTTCCTACTATTGAATTAATTTCTTCATTAGCAAATATGTTCATAAACTTTTTTTTCAGAAAGCTACCCTCTTTTGTTATATTTTACATTCTAGGTCTCACATACATCCTCATTATTGCAAATCAAATTCCATTTCCTGCCTCTAAGTAATATTCCCTGCTGAAAGCTGATTTTTATCCCCAACTGTTTTTAAGCTCCATAATAGAAATTTTAGGTGAAATATAAATCCATGCCAGCATAAACCAAATCCTTTTCCAATAGCCACTTACAACCACAAATCTGCCATTATTATTTTTCCTCTTCTATCATGGAGCTCCTCTAGCAATTAATATAAGTACTCCTGTTTTTCTTTGCCCATAATATTCTGCTGAATATCCATCCTGAAATTATTTCTTTATCAAATTCAAATCCTCATTTTTTTCCAAATGCGTCTGTTGTAGCATTGCTATTTGCATTCTGAATTTCTTAATATAATTAAATATTCTTTCTATTTTGTCTATACCTGCAAAACTATTCACATTTCAAGATAATATGGAAAGTGTCACCACTGAGATAAGAAGTCATTATTCCCAGCTATTACATATAACAACTTTTTAAATGTCTATTTTCAGCCTTTGTGATACATGTACCCGCTAATTTTTGGCAGGATGAGGATTTTCTTATCATAAACATTAGAACGTATGCCCTATTTCACAAGATTTGACATATTTTTCCTCTAGATTACTGGAAGCCATGTCTCACACCAAAGCTGGAGCTTGAACTGCTTTTTGCCGAACAGCTGCAGTCCTAGTCAGTGTTTTCTCTTCACCTTTTCCAGTTGATTTTCTTTTAGGCTGTCTTAGTTTCTTATTTGCTGGCATCCAGGCAGTGAACTTACTAGCCAGTAAATTAATTTACTAAAAGTGACAGAGTTCCTGGCCCCTTCATCTTTTTAACAAACAGCATAAGATAGAGAATCATGCAATTAGATAAATGAAAACGGACCATATTGACATATTTTCAGTCGCAAACATAGATCATATACAATCTTCTATGCAATCAGTCAATCAAACATTATACACCTCATTCAGTTCCTGCCTGCTCTTAAACCTCATTCCTTCTCCAAAATATTATTCTGCATCTATTGCACCCATAATTCCTATGTTTTTCTATGTAATTTCCTCCTTCCCTTTTCTAAAGATCCCACTTCCAGTTCTTTTATCTCTGCTACAATATTTACTACTTCTAATACATTTGGTTTAGACTTTTATTTCCATTTTCTAGAAATTGCTTTTTGTCAGCCACCAAATTTAATTTCAGCAAGGCCTTACTATATCTATGCAATTCAGATCCTGTATCACAACTCAAAACAATAATTTCCCTAGTTACAGCAACATGTTCATCCAGTATTTCTGACAGAGTAGTCTGCAGGGAATTTTTAAAGTTTGCCAACTCATAACACTCCCAAAAATATGTTCCCAATTACCTTTTTCTTCCCCATTACACCTCCAACATTTGCAATCTACCTGAGGAAAAATTATTTGAAATCTACTTGAGATGTAAAAATACTTATGCAAAAATTTCCAAGAAAAAACCCTAAATCTTCTAGACTTTGTTGCATATTTGGGAACCATACATATATAGCCTTCCACGGTTTCTTTATGAATTCCCTCCCAATCAGTTCTAACCTCCTCTGACTGATTCTTATAGTTATCACGAAATATTTTATATTCTCTAATAATTATTCATTTTTAATAGCAGCTTGTGTTCTAAATTCAACTAAAAACTCTATCAGTGATTGTTTTTTTACTTAGGATCCCCATTCCTTTCTCTTTGCCTATACTGATACCAACCCTTGATAGGGAAGCCAGTCTCTAATCTGCAATCCAAATATATTCTTGGCTCTTCCCATTCTGTTACCTTTTCCTCTCTAATTAGTTGTTCCCAATACATTGGTTCTTTTGCCAGTTTTCTCTGGTAAATGTCAGCCACTTCTTGCATATTTTCTGTACCCCTAATTGTAGTCATTCCTATCAGCAGAGTCTATTTACTCTATTCTCGTGTTGGCTTTCTGCTGCTACTTTATGAATATTGTATATTTTTTAATTTAAAAAAAACATGGAAATGAACAGACTTAGATAAATACACAATTGGAAGAAAAAAAAATAATCACAAAACAAAACCAATGAAGTAACACACTGGCTGAAGTAAAACCGTGTTTATTACCAAACAAATAAAACTTAGTTCCCAAAGAAATAAAACTCGGTAAACGCTTTCACTACTGCTTCATTAGACCATAGACATGGAGAGACTGAGCCACTACAATATATACATAGTTCAAATACCCTTAAGTCAATCATATGTTAACAGCTAAAGAGCTTGTAAAAATAAAGAGATAGGGCATATATAATTATATAAAATAGACATAGAACACAATAAAGACATATAAACATACATGTAGAATAATGAGTACATATTAAAAATGAAAAAAAAAATAAAGAATAAAAAATATATCAAAAAGGTCTAAGTGTAACTTTTTCATTAAGTCCACTACCTTGGTAAGCCCTTAGTTTTATCATTCATTTGACCTCTCTGGTTTCAGTTAAATTCCTGATGTCACCACCTCTAGCAGTGGGAACAATTCTATCAATAACCATAAACCTGAAAGAATGACTAGCGTTAGTACTAATCACATGCTTAGACAAAGCATTGGTCATGGAAGTATCTGTGTTATACCCAAGGGAGACAGAGATGTTCCTGGATCTAGTAGACGGGACACGTGAAGCACTCACGTCCTTGTGTTGTTCTGAAAAATAGGGTTTCGCTATGTTGGACCTGAAAGAAGAAATGGTATCCAGCACCCTATCAACCTCCCTTTCCTCATATCCTCTGTCCTTCAATCTATCCCTAAGCTGATTGAGCTCCAAGGTAAAGCCATCATCAGTCCCATTCAGTCTTGACAATGGACATCAGTAGGAGACACTGGGGTTTGCTGACCACTGATCCCGACATTAGGAGGTTAATAGGAGATACACCAAGGTTCTTGTATATGAATAAAAATAATCTAAAGAGGATGCTGTGCTACCCGGATAACAATAGATTTGATGACAATGGGTTAAGAGGGAGCACGCTACCCTGTGGCAAATGTAATTTTTGTAGTTTCATAGACAGCAGTGGTATCTTTGACCATCCTGATAATGGGAGTAGGTACAAGTTTAGTGTAAGTGCCAATTGCATGACGTTACATGTTGTTTACGTAGCCTACTGCAGGTCCTGCAAAGCATTCTATGTCAGGAAAACACACAGGGCCTTGAGAGACAAGATCAGGGAGCACCTCTACAACATACAATGTGCTTCCATGAACAATGCTTTGTCAAAGCATGTGATTAGTACTAACGCTAGTCATATTTTCAGGTTTATTGTTATTGACAGAATTTTTCCCACTGCTAGAGGTGGTGACATCAGGAATTTAACTGAAACCAGAGAGGTCAAATGGATTATAAAACTAAGAAGTGACCGAGTTAGTGGACTTCATGAAAAAGTTCCACTTAGACCTATACTGAAGGGATGTAGCCTTAGGAGTTGATCTTGCTTCATTATACTTTTTTTTATATATTTTTTATTCTTTATTTTAATTTTTTTCATTTTTGATATGTTCTCATTATTTTATATGTATTTTTATATATATTTATTGTGTTCTATGTCTATTTTATATAATTATATGGCCTGTCTGGTTCCACTTCACAATGTCGAATTACTGAAAACTCAAACTTCATATGGTCGAGACCATATGATCAAGTTTTCAGTAAGTTGAAATTAGGAAGTGGAAAAAAAAAATAAAAAAAAAAAAACATTATTTTTCACCCCCCCTCACTTAAATATACCAACTCCGAGATCACGCTACAGTGAGGAAAAGGGAAATCTCCAATTCTGCACTGTATGCAGACGCACATAATGGGAGATCTTCCGTTTCCTCACTATACTGCAATCATGGAGATGGTATATGTGTTTTTTTTTTTTAATTTCACTTCCTAATTTCCATTTGCTGAAAACTCGATCATATGGTCTTGACCATATGAAGTTCGGGTTTTCAGTAATTCGATATTGTGAAGTGGAACCACCCTATCTCTTTATTTTTACAAGCTCTTTAGCTGTTAACATGTGATTTGTTTAAGGGTATTTGAATTATGTATCTATTGCAGTGGCTCATTCTCTCTGTGTCTATGGCCTGATGAAGCAGTAGTGAAAGTGCTTGCCAAGTTTTATTTCTTTGGTAGCTAAGTTTTATTTGTCTGGTAATAAACATGTTTTTACTTCAGCCAGTGTGTTACTCCATCGGTTTTGTTTTGTGAATATTTTTTAATTTCTCCAAATCTTTTGGGTTTCTAATACCATGATGGGAATGGACCCCATTCCTAAGTCAAAGTACGATTATAATTCATGTAATTAGCATTGTTTCAATCTTTGATATCAGCCAGAAGTGCTCTTCGCAGCACCTGCAATGTGCCCAGTAATTACTCCTTCCACAGTTTGTATGGAGTTACATATATTGGTAACATATCTAAATACTATTTAGATTCTTTTTTATAAGACCCATTGCTCCAACTGCTATTGGGACTGTCTGGGTATCTTTCTCCCACACTGCACTCATTTCTGCCTGCAAATCTTGATATTTTATGATTTGTGCCTCTCTGTACGCAAAACACTGTAGTCACTGGGTGTGGCAATTTCAGTGATCAATGCTACTTTTGTCTTCTTTTCATGGACCACTATATCCATTTTTCTAGCATCTAACTTTTGAACTGTTGGTAATGGATGAGCTCATGTGATGTAAACTTCATCATTTTCTATGATGCCTTGTGGCTCATGTTTCCAGTGTTTTTCAGCCACTTTAATACCATAAATTTTTCACAATCCCCAGTGCAACAATCTTGCAACATTACTATGCCTTTCAGTATACAGTCCTTCTGCCATTAGTATGTCACAACCAGCAACGAGATGTGCGACTGTTTCCAATTCGGTTTTACAAAGCCTACATTTGTCTGTTTCTCCCACATGTTCAAAGGACTTTGTAAGCCAAAGTGTATGCAGCCCACTGTCTTGGGCTGCCAATATTAACCTTTCATCTCTTGGTTTGGGTTCACCTCTCCTTAACCATTCCTGCGTTCGCGCCTGATCAACATGAAGTTCTTCCAGATGTTTTCTATACTTGCAATTATATTTATGCATTTACCACATTTCTTGCCTTCTCATTTGGTCCTTCACCTTATAGTCTTTCTTTTGTTTTGTTTTTTTGACACATTCAGTTGCTGCCTGATTTTTATCTACTTCTGGTTTGATTTCCATTCCTGCTTGACATCAATATGCTTCTGCTAGAGAGAAGTCATCTTAGATTTATTCTCCTCATGTTTCAAAACTTTTAGTATGTTTGGGTCTTGTGAGATCAGCAGATATGTTTGGAGTCCTATGACTGCAGATCTATACATATAATTAATTTCATGGAGGCCCATCCCTCTTTCGGATTGGGGAATATATAATCTTGGCATACACTGATTTTTATAAATCATTTGGTGAGCATGAAGCATCCTTCTTGTTTTCCTATCTAATCTATCCAACACATTTTGGGGCCAGTCAGTCACTCCAAAACTGTAAGTTAGGGCAGGAAGAGCAAATTGGTTTATAGCTTGGATTTTGTTCCTAGATGTCAATGCTGTTTTCAGGATTAATTTAAGTCTTCTAAAGTATTCCTTACTAAGTTTTATTCATATTTGCTCATGTTTTATTGTTAATCCTTCATCATTTCCCAAATATTTATACACTCCCTCTTGCTCAAGTTCTTTTATATCACATTATCCCAAACTGATGTTTTCCTGGTGCTGCAGTTTTCCTGCTTTAAAGGTTGCTTTTGTACATTTATCAAGACCAAATGACATTCTTATATCATCTGAAAAAGTTTTGAAAACTTGCAGTTGTACTTTCAGCTCCTCATTTGATGAGCTATACAGTTTTAAATCACTGACAAAGAGAAAATGAGAAGTTTTTACACTTTGTTTTTTTCTAGGAGCCAAATTATAGCAATGGCCTAAGCTGTTAAGTACACAGCTTAATGGGTTATGGACAAGGCAGAATAGCAGCGGTGACAGAGAGTCACCCTGGAATATCCCCCTTTGAATTGTTATCCCTGGGATAATAATTTGTCCTTTATCATGGCTTAATTGCAGTGTGGTCTGCTACTGTTTCATGGTCACTGTAATGTAGTCAATCAATGTAGGGTGTATCTTATACATTTTTAAGCACACTTTTATCCATGAATGTGGGGATACCATAAATTGCTTTTTTGTAGTTAATCCATGCCATACTAAGATTCTTCCCCCTTTTTACAGTTCTCCACTATAACTTTATTTAACAACAAATGATCCTTTGTTCCATATGACTATCTTTTATTGCCCTTTTGTTCTACTGACATAATTTTCTTCTAAATGACTATAAACTCTGTCGGCATCAATTCCCATATATAGTTTATACATTGTTGCAGGTTCCCTGTTAAGTAGGATCATTGTTTTTCCTGTTGTTAGCCAGGCTGGTGTCTGTTCGGGGTGCACATATAAATAGTTCTTACTCATGACTAAATCTTCATGCAAAGCTGTTAAAACTTTTAACCAAAAGTTAGGTACTGCATCTGGGCCTGGAGTTTTCCAACTGGAGGCTCTTCTTAACTTTGTTTCAATCTCTCTGGCTGTTACTTCATCCCATTTCATATCTTGTACATTTGAACTTCTTATTCTTTCTTTTACTTCTTCTATCCATTTAGCATCTTTGTTATTTTCCGCAGGATCTTCATAGATACTTCTCCAGATTGTATCTATTTTTTTTGGCAGTCTTTCAGTTCTTTTTACCTTGTTTCCCAATTCTCTATAAAACTCTTTTGGGTCATCAATACATTGCTTATTTTGTACTTTTCCTTTATATTTATCTGCGTATATTCTAAATTTTCTGCCTGTGCTGAGATTTTTAGTTTGTTATTTGTGATAGTGCATGATAGATCCGGGTCTGTTCTAATACTGTGCGTTGCTTTTATCACTTCTATCTTTCTTAGTATTTTTGTTAATCTGTTCCCTCTTCTATATTCTTCTAATAGTGACACTTCTTGTCTTAATTGCTTTATAATTTTCTCTATTTGATACTTCCATGATGGCATTCAATTTCTCCCCTTCCTTTCCCTCACTACCCTGTGTTCTTCTGGTAGACCTTTATCAGTTATTAATTTAGCAGCCCAGTAATATATACTGCTTACTTCTCTTATATCACATGGATGTCTATGGACATTCCTAATTACTGTGTTCATTTGTTTTATCAAACTTCTACCTTTTTGGGTTTTATTGACCTTCTGCAGTCTATTTCTTTCATTGATCTTAATATGTTTATCTATGTCTATTAAATCAAGCAACTTTTCTCTTAGCTCATTTTCTTCTAAACTGAGAGCACATTTTTTGTTTTCCATTTCCTGTGGGCATTCTATAGAAAGTTCTATAGCATCTTCCTGTAGCAAATGGGTCTATATTAGAACACTGAACTTTCAAAATTTCGAGTGTTTTAATATCGACCCGTTTTCAGCGAATGCTGAAAATATCGAAGAAACAGAAAACCAAAATTTTTCCTAGGGAAAGAATTCTGTTGTCCGTTTCTGTTGCTTCAGTATTTTCAGCACTGTGGTAGAAATTTATGGGTCGGGTTCAGGTAAGTGTGCGATTGTGTGGACGTGAGGGTTAGGGCGGGTTAGGTGAGTTAGGGTTAGGGTGCAGGTCAGGTAAGTGTGCGATTGTGTGGACATGAGGGTTAGGGCAGGGTAGGTGAGTTAGGGTTACGGCACGAGTGAGGTGACTGTGCAATAGTGATGGACCTTAGGGTTAGGGTTTGGGTTAAGGTAAGTGGATAGTTAGTGGTGTATGTATAGTTTAGTGTAGGGTTAGGTGTAAGAGTTTAGGTGTATGTGTGTGGATTGCTGTTTGTTTGGTGTGCTTGTGTTGTGTATATGTGTTTTGGAAAAGCAATTTTTTTTCCCTAGGAAAAAATTTGCTGTTCTGTATGTTCGATGTTTTAAATTTTCGATTATAGGGTTCGATATTAGAACACTCGAAATTTTGAAAGTTCGGTGTTCTAATATAGACCTTAGCACATTCTCTTCAATTTGATCCTGTGCCACCTGTTGCTCTGTCATATGTGAACTCACTGGCCTGTCACTTTTCCTCTTTGTCTTTTAATTTTTTTGCATTGTCAAGTTTTCCATGTCTGGATTCCTTTGCCCGTATTTCTCTTCAAATATCTTTGGTGCTGCTCTTTTTGTATTGTTTAGTTTTGCTTTCTCCTTTGTATAAATATTACACAATATTTAAATCTCTTTTTCTTTGCCACGTCCATATTTCTTCTTTAGATGTATCCTGATCTTCCTGCTTCACCTTAGTTTGGGGACTCACTCCTGTGATGTAACTTGTGTTAGACCTTCTACATCAAAGCATTCACTTGCGAGCCACTCCATAACTTCAACTCTTTTTTTTTAACTTCTACTTTACTAATTTTCTTGTCTACTTTCCTTCTTTGTGATATTATTTTTTTATTGTGAAATTTTCCATATCTGGATGCCTTTGTCTTTATTTCTCTTCAATTATCTTTGGGGTTGCCTTCTTTATATTAATTAATTTGGCTTTCTTCTTTGTATAAATATTACACCATATCAAAATAAACTACTCACAGACTCTCAACATGGATTCAGACCCCATCATAGTACAACCACTGCCCTCCTCTCTTTTACTGAAAACATTAATCTTAACCGGAATAATAAAAAAATATCCTCCGCTCTCTTCCTGGACCTATCGAAAGCCTTCGATATGGTAAACCATCAGTTACTTCTATATACTTTAAAAACCCTGTATCTAGATACTCCAGCCCTTGACTGGTTTCAAGCTTACCTCACTGGGAGACAACAAGCAGTAATGTGGCAAAACAAGCTCTCCTGCCTACTACCAAATACCATAGGAGTTCCTTAAGGTTCCATATTAGGACCTCTCCTCTTTTCACTCTTCATAAACAACATCCAAACAGTCATCCCTGAAGCCACCTGCATTCAATATGCAGATGACTCGACTATAATATGTTCCAATGCCTCTCTTGCAAATCTACTAACTACCACCCAACATAGCTTCACCAAAGTCGAAAACTGGCTTGCCAACCATCTCCTGATCTTAAATCCAAACAAAACCAAGTTACTTCTCTTCTACCCAACCAATAGATCTCCGACTGAAAACTTCACTATAAAATCCAATAATGGGACCATCATCTCCCCAGACACCTATACAAAGCTATTAGGAGTAAACATTGACAATAAACTCAGATTTGATATACATATCAACCAAGCCATTAAGTCAGTCAACAAGAAACTTGGGACCCTATATAGAATTAAAGCCTTCCTTACCCCGAATGCCAGGGCAGCCACAGCCCATTCACACCTTCTCTCTACCCTACTATATGCCTCTCCTGTCCTCACTCACCTTAACAAATCTGATCTGGCCAAGCTCTCATCCTGCTATAATCACATTGCCAGGTTCGTTACAGGCCTACCCTACAGAACACACCACTGTACTAACCTGAAAAAGCTTGGATGGATAGAATTCCCACACCTTCTTCACCAGTCCCAATTCATAGAGGCCTTCAAAATCCTTAAATAACCTGAGAATACCCCAGCACTAAAAAACTTAATGACTCCCTACTCCAATCTAAGCTGCCTTCGCTCAGCAAACAGACTCCTTGTCCAAACAACTAAATCTCTCAACCTAGATGGTGACGCGCTATTTGCCAACACCACTGGTAAAATATGGAACTCTCTCCCAAATAACATCACGCTTGCAACTTCTCTAAGTCAATTCAAAAATAGTCTAAAACTCCACTTCAAGTCACACTGGCTATGTCCTTGCTCAAACCCAGACTAGCTCTGTGCCATTAACTAAAACATAAACAACTAGCTAAGATGATAAGTACTTTGTATACTGTGATAAAGAAATATGTATCCTGTCTAACTCTATGTCATTATACTGCCTACCATCCTTGCTAATATGTTATTAATGTTACATTTGTAGTAATCTCAGAAATAGTAATGGCAGTCTTGTACTTGTATGTAAATAGCCTATGTTTTTGTTAAGTTCTTTCAGCTCATTTACTGTACCTAATTATCAGTGTAACTCTGTTGGAGCTTTTCTCCCCGGGCCTCCGCTGAAAAAGGACATGTATCCAGTCGGACCATCCCAGTTAACAAATGTAAAATAAAATAAATAATAAAATAATAATAAATCTCTCTTTCTTTCCCATGTCCATATCTCTTTTTTATACATTTCAAAAATCTCTATGTTTTGTTGTTTATATTTTTCCACTTCCTCAGATGCTTCTTTTTCCAAACAGATCAGAGTTTATTGATCTATATAATGTTTTTCACAAATCTGTTGTATTAATGAATACAAATTTTTATTTGAAGCTTCTGAGAGTTTTTCTTATGGAAGTATTTTTCTTTCCTCTAATTTCTCTCTTAATCATTTTGTATATCTTGTATCTGGAAATTCTGTGCTTTTTGCATAATAGTAACAATACATAATTTCTTTCTTATCCTCAATAGTCCACTTTATCATCTTTATGGCTGTTCTTTGGCCTATCAGTGTTTGTGATTTTTGTGGACTACTAATTCCTTCTACATCCTCTCCCTGGGCCTTGCCTGTCCCCATTGTAGGAATGTTTCCGTATTTTGTGGATTCTACACTGTCACCTTTTCCGTTCCTGGCAGCACTGTGCCTACCAGGATTGGGGACTTTTTTTATCCTGGGTCTTGTGCACCCAGCTCTCTTTTGTAATTATTCACCTACTTTTGTCCATGATATGTGCTATATAAATACAGTCTATATATCAGTGTCATCTTGGTGAAATTTTGTGAAAAACAGGGTCCACCTCACGAAGGTACTCACCAAGACTTGAGGATGAATTAAATTTCAGCAATAATACTCTGATTTACTTGCTGACTTATCATCTTTCCATTCAGACACCAAATATTATGTATGGATATTATTTTCCTTAAGGAACTGTATCCAAAATCCTAGTCTCTTCTTATTTCTTGAGCTTCGCCCCATTTCAACATTAACCCTTTCCACTTTGAATTATAACTTTCTGCTTGTGCTGTGTATAGGAACCTTAACTGTGTAGCTCCTAAATATCCATCCCGATCAGGTTGTTCTATTGGAATGATCAATTTTTCCCACTTGATTCTTGCCATCTTTTCCTAATAGATAAAATCCTTCAACTCTTTATTAATTGCTATCCACAACTTCTTCTCTGGTTGGTATAAATATGCCCGACCTGTCTATAAAACTAAAGGCACTAAAAACATTTTCACTGTTTGTATACTGTTATCCATGTCCACAAAATATAGCTTATAGTTTCTCATTTTTTGTATTATCTTTTGTTTAGTCTCTTCCCTCATATCCTTAGCTGCCATAACAGAATCCTTTTTAACCCACACTCCCAAGTACTTCATTTCATCACGTCCCCATAAATATGGCTATTGCTGAACCAATTTGTGTGTGGGTACATAATTTACAGCTATTGCCTTTGTTTTATCTTCATTAATTTTGTATCATGAAAAGACTTGAAACTTTTTCAGAATGTTCCACAACATTGAAATGCCCTTTCCTGGTCTCATGAGGTACAAAATAATATGATCTGCAAAGAAAGTCAACTTTTCTTGATTACCATAGCAATTATCCCCCTGAATTTCTGAGTCACTTATTTTCTTTGTCAGTGGTTCTAAATATAATGCAAATAACAGAGAGGAATCCTGGTTTCTCTATTAAAATAGAACTTATCAGAGAAGACCCCCCCACACACACACACACACTTTATTTTTTGCCTCCAATCCCTCATATAAATGTATTATTGTGTCTGGAAATTCAAAGGCTTTCATTGCTCAACTCATAAAATCACAGCTTATTCTGTCAAATGCTTTCTCTGCATCAAGACCTACCAACAATAGTCAGATTTTTTTAAATTCTGGTTCCCTCTGAATCATCATCATTGTTCTATTAATATTGACAAATATTTGCATTCCCCTCCACAAAATCATATCAATCCATATCTATCAATTTTGACAACAGTTTTGCCATTCTTTCATCCATTGCAGACATAAACACTTTATGGCCATAGTTTAAAATCGAAATGGGCCTATATGAAGCTGAGTCTTTACCATCTTTAGGCATTACAACCACCATAGATTTCTTCCAGGATGTTGGTGATTCTCCTTTTAAAATACTGTTATGCAAAACCTTCCAGATCATTATCACTTTCTTCCCTCCTGGCTTCCAAACTTCCACAGGAATGCCATCTATTCCTGGAGACTTTCCTGTAGATTGGTTATACATCTGCATTTTTATCTCATCTCCTCCTATCCTAACTGTCAATAATTAAACCTCATCTACCTCTAACCTTGGCATCATAGCTCTCAACCTTCCATCGCCAAAATGAGGAACACTCGCCTTCATAATGTGGAACAAATGGGCAAAATGTGGAACACTAACTAATGTCTTACTAACAACTTCAACTAGGAAGGTCATAGGATGATTAAAATATGCTGGTTTTACTTATAAAGAATATCCTTTAATGAATTAATATGATTAATTTCAATTTACCATGGATTTCACTTAAAAAAAAATCCTAACACTGAATATGTGACAGACTCTTTCAATGTGGAACTTTGAGGAATTTTGAGGAACATGAAGTTTTTAAGACCCCAAATGAGGTACGTTCCTTGTAATGAGGTACACTTGAGAGGTATGCTTGGCATATTCAATTCTTCCATAAATATTTACATTGTACTTTTTTTTATTTCCACATTTCTCTGCTTTATACAGATTTTCATAAAATTTCCAAAATATTTAAAAATATCTACAGGATCTTTGCTTATTTTCCTTGTTATAGGCTCCCTAAGCTTGGCAACAACCCTTTCTACTTTTTGTGGCCTGATCCATTTGTTAAAATTTGTGGTCTGGAGTTATTATAAAAAAACAGTTGTTTAACAGTAATCTTTCTAAACTCATGCATATTGTCCAGGTAGTCCCTTATTTTCTCTTTAGCACTCTGCAGTTGTATTTCTTCTTGTTCTGTGAGATTACCCTTATTCTGCAATACTTTAACCTTTGTCAGTTGCTCTGAATATTTCTTGTTACTCAACCATATCTCTTTTTAGTTTATTTCTACCCTATTTTTAAATGCTACTTTCACTTTATCCCACTCCCTAGCTGTATTTTCTGAATACATTTCTATCTTCTCTAATAATTCCCAAGTAATTTCCACTACCCATTCCTTAAATTCCTAAAAACAAAAAGTGCTATGTTACCAAAGGCGGTCTCCATAAGTAGAGAAAATGCAGGAAAAAAGATGAGACATACCACCAAGGCTGTTGTGAGACAAACACGTCACGTTAAAAAACTAATTTTTAATATGAACAATAAAAAGTAGCATAAAACAAAATTCTAGGGTGGATAAGCACTTTCGGTAAAAACCTTCTTCAGATCCTCGCCCATTAACCAATGATTTTTTTATAAAAGGAGAAATAGCCAATCATCAAGAATCAGGAACAAGCTGGACCAATGAGCTTCTCAAACTGAATCAACCGTTTAGCATATCAAGATGACCAATGAGAGACTATCAGAAACTATTTCTTCCAATCAGGAGCATGCCAGTCTCAAATTCATTCAGAATAACAGTATAACCAATCAACAAAAAACAGGAACAAGTTGGTCCAATGAACTAGTCATATTGAACCAGCTATTTAGCATAACAAAAGGACCAATCGTCTTTAATTAAAAAGCTTATTTGCCAATAAGAACCAAGTCATGACTATTCATGGTCAGGAAGCTTGTCTTCCAATAGGAAATAGACCTTGACTGTTGATATTCATATAAGAAAAGGAGCCAGTGAAAACACTCAGTGGAAGCAAAAGAAAACCAAGGAGGAAAATACGATGCTCATGCTGACTTAGATGCAGGCCTTCCTGAATGATAGCATAATTTTTCTTTTCTTTCAGTAAAGTGCCTCCATTTCTTAGCGGAACTCTTTGTTTTTCTGATCATGTGATTGTGCACAGTGACAGTTGCGACCAGCCGATTAAGAAAAATATCTTCAAATGTAAAAAAGGCAATAGCTATTAGTAATTGCAAGACCAAAGTAACCAATCAACTGTTGTCAAAAACACCTTCTACTTATATAAAGGGAAAGAGGATATGACAGCAGAATACATAGCCCATATATACTCAAGTCCGTAAAGCAATCAGCATGTTTCATTAGATCAATTGCATTTCTTGACAAGGCTCCTTGCTTTTAAAATGGGCTTAAGGAGGATAACACCATTATGACTAGGTGGACAATCAGCTCTGAGTTTCATAATCCATTTAGTTTCTTGTAGTTCAGTGTTATTGACAATGTTATGGTTGAAACTATAAAGACAGAACCGCAGACCTTTAGCCATACCCACTTGATGTCAGGGCATCGCGATAAATATAGTGCCACAATAGGAACTGATCCGCCAAGTATGCCATCATCAACCAACAAAATAAGTAATGTGGCTATAGTATCAGAGGATGTAATAGAGGAATCGAAATTAACATCAGCTACAAGACTCAAAGAAGGCACTGTTCATCTACCTATTTATTAGAATCTTCCTTTTTTAATCCAGAACAAAGGGTCACACTCTTCAAGATCTATGAGCAAGGAGAGAAAGAAAAGAAAAGGAAAGTCACTTAAGTGATGAGTTTGAGACAGACTCATTGGATTTTAACATCTCAGATAAAGAGCCGACTGCTATGGTACGAGCTGTTTTAGAGAAAGGGCTGTCCTTCATACTCTCTCTCCATTCGCCATTAAATTAATTTACCACCGATATAAAGTGTTTTGGAAGGAATGTTACAGTCAAATATATTTTTGGTAATGATAATGAACAAAGTGAAAAGATATGGAGGCAATATAAAAAACCTAGTACTTTTGTACCACTTTTCCATCCAGTGGTCAACACTTTTGTTTGCCTGTGTGAAGATGAGGTCACTCAATTGAGGCAAGGTGGTCATCATAAACATTTTTGCAATTTAAGTACTGAAGAATGTCAGGCAATGACTACTCTAATGAAAAGAAAAAAAATAGTCATAAGACCTGCGGATAAAGGTTGAGAAAGTGTGGTGATGAACAGCAACCATTATACTAGCAAGATGGAGTGCATGGTAAATGATAGATGCACCTATGACAAAATAAACAGCAAGGATGTGATAAGACTCATCATGGAAATTCAGGACATATTGTATGATAAACTGACTCGAAGTATTACTCAGGAAGAGTATAATTTCTTTGATGTTATGAATCCAACAATTCCAACTATAAGTGGTCTACCAAAGGTGCACAAGAATGAACAAGATCCACCTATGCGTCCGATAGTCGTAGGAAGAGGGTGGATCACAGAACCACTCTATCTTCATGGAGGACAAATTAAAGCAACTGCTAACTAAAGCTAGAAGAGTACTGCGTGATACACCTCAGTTCCTCAACTGCCTTTACAAGGAGATAGGCACTACAACTAATTATGAAGGCCTACTACTTGTGACCATGGACATTTGTAGCCTCTTTACTGTAATACCAAATGACTTTGGTATTGAATGTATTAGAAAATTTGGCCGAGCAAATGATGTTGACACCTCCCTCATTTGTAGCCTATTAGAGCTAGTGCTTGAGAATAATATTTTCATCTATGGAGGTGTGTCATATTGGCAAAAATGGGATGTTGCCATGGGCACCCCATGCGCTAATAGCTATACTAACTTGGTCTTAGCGCAATGGAACAATGAATGGGCAATAAACCCAAATAATACATGGAACACACAACTGGTTTCTTATAACCATTTTGTGGATGACATCTTTATTGTCTGGGAAGGGGACAAATGCAGTTTATGTGAATTGGTTGGTTACTTGGAAAGTACCACTGACTTCCTTGAGTTTGAGCTGAAAGTGTCATCTAGAACTATTGACTTTCTGGATGTAAGGTTGACCTTGGATGTCACAAAAGGAATAGACACCAGCATTTTCAGAAAACCCACATGGTGCAATCATATGTTACATCAGATGAGCATGCTCCCAAGGCACATCCTTCTCAACCTAGTCAAGAACCAGGTAATGCGAATGTCCAAATTGTGCACATGCACTGATGATTACTTGGATGAACAGAATAAATTAGTCTCTGTTTTCACTAAAAGAGGTTACAAAAGGAACAAAGTATATATGGAATGTGATGAAGCAATGGAAATAAGGGAGAGTAGAGGACGTCCCTACTACTCACAAGACTGTAATAATGTAATGACTGTGCCTAGACAACAAACTAATCATTTGAGATATACTTTAACGTACAGCTCTGATAATGTCTGTGCAAGTGGGATCATCAAGAAATATTGGTCGATTCTGATTTCTGATCCAAAAATCAGGAACATAGTGGATGATTCCCACAGTTTCTCTTATAAGAACAGAAAAAAATGTAAAAAGGTTGTTATGTCAGTATGATGGTTTTGGTAGTTATCAAAATCCATATGATACATCTGATGCACAGAAAGGGACATGGAGATGTGTTTTTATGCAAGGCTTGTCAACATATTTGCAACAAAAATGGTTTTGTACATCCAGTCACTGGACTTAAATACTATTTTCATGGAAGAGCTACTTGTAAGAGTGCCAACATTATTTACATAGCCACTTGCATGTCCTGTCCAGCCTACTACATAGGCAAAACCAATAGACCATTTAAAGAATGGATTCTATGACACTTATCTGATATTCGTAACAGTGTTGAGACCAATGCCTTATGTGAGCATATTAAAAACAACAAAACACACCGCTTTAAATTTATAGCCATAAGTATGCTAAGAGAGAATTTGAGAAGTGGTGTTATACTTAATAACACTAAACTACAAGAAACTAAATGCATTATGGAACTCCGAGCCAATCGTCCTCCTGGTCTTAATGGTGTTATCCCCTTAAACCTATTTTGAAATCAAAGGGCCTTGTCAAGAAATGCAATTGATCTAATGAAACATGCTGATTGCTTTATGGACTTGAGTATATACGGGCTATGTATTCTGTTGTCTTACCCTCTTTCTCTTTATATAAGGAGAAGGTCTTGCAATTACTAATAGTTATTTCCTTATTTACATTTAAAGATATTTTTCTCGATCGGCTGGTCACAACTGTCGCTGTGCACAGTCACTTGATCAGAAAAACAAAAGTTCCGCTAAGAAATGGAGGCACTTTACTGAAAGAAAAGAAAAATTATGCTAGCATTCAAGAAGGCCTGCATCCAGGTCGGCATGGGCATCGTATTTTGCTCCTTGGTTTTCTTTTGCTTCCACTGGGTGTTTTCACTGGCTCTTTTTCTTATATAAATATCAACAGTCAAGGTATATTTCCTATTGGAAGACAAACTTCCTGACCATGAATAGTCATGACTTGGTTCCTACTGGCAAATAAGCTTCCTGATTAAAAATGATTTGTCCTTTTGTTATGCTAAATAGCTGGTTCATTGGACCAGCTTGTTCCTGTTTTTTGTTGATTGGTTATATTGTTATTCTGAATGTATTTGAAACTGGCATGCTCCTGATTGGAAGAAATAGTTTTTGATAGCCTCTCATTGGTTATCTTGATATGCTAAATGGTTGATTCAGTTTAAGAAGCTCATTGGTCCAGCTTATTACTGATTCTTGATGATTGGCTATTTCTCCTTTTATAAGAAAAATCATTGGTTAATGAGTGAGGATCTGAAGAAGATTTTTACTGAAAGCACTTATCCACCCTAGAACTTTGTTTTATGCTACTTTGTATTGTTAGTATTAAAGAATTTGGTTTTTAACGTGATGTGTTTGTCTCACGACAGTCTTGGTGGTACGTCTCATCTTTTTTCCTGCATTCCTTAAATTCCTCTCTGTTTAACAGATAGGTGGGAAAGCACCATTGTCTCATTTTTATTTCATTACACTGCATTTTTATTAGTCATTATTGGCATGTGATCTAAATTAGTTATTGGCTGTGTATCAGAACTTTCAATTAAATGCACATATTCCTGTGAAATATAATTTCTGTCTAGCTTAGCCCAGTTTTTGTACCTTGGGGAATACTATGTAAATTCTCTCTGAGCTCCTACACATCTTCCATACCAAATATTTTCATAAATGTCTTCAAAAATCTACCCTCTTTTGTTATATTTTCCCTTCTAGATCCCCCAGATATATACTAACTATTGCTAATCAAATTCCAGCCCCCACTTATAAGTAATATTCCCTACAGAAAGGTGATTATTTCTTCCAGAACATTTTTAAGCTCCTTTGTAACAGTTTTAGGTAGAGTATAAATACATGCCAGTGTAATTCACCTCCCTTGCTAGTGACCCCTTGCTACTACAAATCTACCATTATTATCTTTTCCCCCCTCTTCTCTCACTATTGGAGCTTCTCTAACAATTAGAATAAGCACTCCCCTTTTTCATTGTCCAAGATATTCCACTGAATAACCATCCTAAAATCCTTTCTTTAGCAAATTCACATGCTTAGCTCTTTACAAATGGTTCTCCTGTAGCATAACTATTTGCACTCTGCATTTTTTAATATAGTTTACTACTCTTTCTTTTTTCAATATACCTGTGAAACCACTCTCATTCAAAGATAATTTGGAAAGTGTTGCCATTATGATAAAATGTTATTATTCCCAGCTGTCATTTTAACATTTTTTAATGTCTAGTTTAGTTTTTGGGTTACATACATACACTAATGTTTGTCAGGTTGATCTTTTAGGGTCTATATTATATACTCAAAGTTTTGAAACTTCGACACTCATATAATCGACCCTATATGAGCAAAGATTCAAAACTTTGAATATATAATAAAAAGTTAAAAAAAACCTACCTGAACACTCTGAGCAAGGGGGCAAGCATCCCTGCACCCCACACTCCCCGCTACTTAAATATACCAACTCCAAGATCACACTATAGTGAAGTGAGATCGCTGTAGGGAATATTTCCCCTTTACTTTACTGTAGTGCGATCTCAGAGTTGGTATATTTAAGTAACAGGGGTGCAGGGGGGCTTGCCACCCTGATCAGAGTGCTCAGGTAGTTTTTTTTTTTTTTTACTTTTTATTATATATTCAAAGTTTTAAAACTTCACTCATACAGGGTCAATTATATGAATGTCAAAGTTTTAAAACTTCAAGTATATAATATAGACCCAATCTTTTATACAGTTGTTTCTTGTCATATCCATTTGAACTTATGTCACATCTTACAAGATTTTTTGTTTTCATAAAAAATAAACATCTCCCCCAAACACCTTCATCACCTCTTAACCCAATACAAACACACAAAACTATGTACATCTTCAAATAATGAAGTTTTACTCTCCTAATAGGAACAATTCTCCCAGACTGACAGCTACACTCAAAGGCTTTAATTGACCTACAGATGATTGTTACAGGAAAATAATAGACCACAGTGAGGTGTAGTGAGTTGTGTAGGTCCTATCCACCCCTGTCCACACTGGATGGCATTATTGTGCTTAGAAAATAGGTTGCATATGGAAATGTTTTTTTTATTTTTGCTTCCTTTTTTAGTAAAATAAATATGTATAGGAATCTGATGTGAAATACTTACTCTACCACAATGTACACAGTTATGAAATTATAGCTGCATATGTTGTAACATCTCTACCATTGCTTTCATGCAGGCTTATACCTCTCAACCAATCATGGACAAATTTCAATAGAATGAGGGACAAATCCAGAAAAAAATCAGAGACAATCAGGGACTCTTTTAAAATATTAGTGCTATTAACTTGAGACATTGACAGAATCAGACCATATCTATTAATATACATTTTCTGAAGGAAAAGAAGTCTATAACTCTTAATTATTATCATTATTCATTAAGAGTAATTCACCACATTTCCTCCAAAAGTCACTAGTTTTAGAATGGATTAAGAGGGACAGGGCTACAATTTGAGTCAAAATTAGGGACGTCCCTGAAAATCAAGGACAGTTGAGAGGTGCACACACACACACACACACACACACACACACACACACACACACACACACACACACACACACACACTGTTCTATGATTCCTGAGTGTGGAATGGTATCAAAGGTGTTGGCCGGATCAAGGTAGGCAGTATGAACCACCTTGCCTTCATCCACAGCTCTGGTGACTGACTCAGAGAAGTCGCCCAAGTTGACTAGGCATGATCTACCCTTCTGTGTGGGATCCAGTGTTTGGAGATTCCCTATATCTTTGTTTATTAGGTCAATGATGATGCGTTCCATAGCTTTGCATATCAGACTTGGCAGGCTAATGGGGCGATAGTTCCCAGGGTCTGTAGTTGCTCCTCCTTTGTGGAGAGAGATGACTGTAGCAGTGCACCATTTGGTAGGAACAAAGCCTGAGGTGAGGCTGTAATTGAACAGGGCACACAGATGTGGTGCCACTTTACTCTGTAGTTCATGTAGAACACAGCCAGGGATATTGTCAGGTCCCATAGAAGCTGTATTCTTTGCCTTGAACAGTGCTGTTTTAGCCTGTGCAGCAGTAATACTGGGTACCAGGCAATCTACTGGTATTGCGATTGGTCCTTGGGGGGGAGAGGGGTAAAGTTGGCATTGAATCTGTTAGCCAGTATATTGGCAATATCTGTTGGCTCGGTATAGGAGGTACCATTGTGCAGTAGCTCAAAGCAAATCTGGGTATTGCCGTGGTGATTCTTTACATAACTGTAGAAGGCCTTGTGGTTGTCTTTACTATCTGCTGCAATTTGGTTTTTACAGCTAGCTTTAGAGGATTTGATGAGGGACATCAACTTTTTGTTAAGGCTGATAAGGTAGTTTTTCCAGTCTTGGGACTTCACCTTATTCCCCATCAGTTTCCTCCTTCTGTTGTAGAATTTGTTTATGGCAGGGGACCACCAGATTGGCTTCCTTTTTTGGGGAGAGCGTCTTGGTGCTATTGATTATGGCGAGATCCATGCATTTGTGTATGTATTTGTACAGTGCATTGGTGTATGATTTGGTGGTCATACAACTATTTGCCATTTGAATGGGTGCTGTGAATTTAGCCACCTCTGTTTTTAGGAGCCCAAAGTTAGCTTTGGAGACGTTTTTCATGTTGGTTATCTTTGCGAGGGGTTGCAGGGGATGTGGATTTCCAAAGTGATTAGTTTGTAGTCTGATGCAACCAGGGAGTAGTTGAATGTTGGTGTAGAGCAACAGTCTCCCATGTTAGTAATGACCAGGTCAAGGATGTTGCTACCTCTAGTGGGGGTAAGAACGAGCTGATCCAGGGCATTGGGATTAATGAATTCCAGGAAACGTTGGGCAAGTGTATTGGTGCATGAGTAGTTTTCCCAGTTAATGGATGAGTAGTTGAAGTCGCCCAGTATGAGAGGGTTAGGTTGGACACTAATGTTCTCCAGGGTGCTTAGAAACATGGAGTGTGAGTCTTGGGACATGGTTGGGGACCTATATCAGGCTATGACCTGAATCTCTGTCTTACCCAGTGTTAGCTGCACCTGAATGATCTCTGATGCATTATGTTGGGCTACCATTCTGGAATTGTTCAGATCCTTTATGAATATGGAAACACCACTGCCTTTGGAGCTTCAGTCCAAGTTCTGGGGCCGAAAGGTGTGGAATGAGTTATAGCTTGGTAGTGCAGGGGTGCTTTCTGCTGTCTTGAATCAGGTCTCTGTTACAGCACAAATGTCAATGTTCTCCATTTTAAGGAGTGCTTCGAGTGACTGCATTTTGAGATTTAGACTTCTAGCGTTGAGCAGCATGACCCTCAGTTTGCATCTATTTGTAGCTGTTATGGTAGTAATTTGGTCTTTGGAACACCGCCCTAAAAAAAGACACTATAGGAGTGGCAAGAGCCTTGGCCAGTATCCGGAAGTCCAGGGGGTGACAGATGCAGGCTATCTCTGGCAAAAGCATCTTGGCCTGTCAGTCATGTCATCCCAGGCAGATAGATACTTTATCCTCTTAGAATGACACCAGAAACTTAGCCAGTTGTTGAAATCAGTCATTTTCTGATTGTACTGTGTTATCATTCTGGGTGATGGTAGGATGCTGCTCAGGGCTAGGGTCATACCCGCCTGGGCTATATAATCCAAGAACTCCTCCATGTCTCTTTTCATGCAGTCCAGGGAGGTATGTCTCAGGTCATTCACACCCACATGTACAATGACAGAGTCATATTTGTACCTGTTGTTGAGGGACCTGATTGCGTGCATTATGTGGTGGATCCTGGCACCTGACAGGCAGCTGACTGTTACTTTCTCCTTATTCAACCTAGTGAGTGGGACATCAGTGTTCCTCACTATCGAGTCACTTATGACTAGTGTGTTGGGCATGTTGTTTTGACTTAGGTGCTTTGGTTGAGAGGCACACTGTTTAGGAGAGTTATGTGTCTCGTGATTAGTGTTGTGTTGTGGTAGTAGAGTGCGTTTCTGCCTTAGAGGTCTCTGCTGTTTGGGTAGATTTTTATTGAGAGCCTCCGCAAAGTAGGTGTGTGGTTTGTGTTTTTTTTTTTGTGAAGGCAGTGCTGGTGTGTCTTCTGGAGGGCTATGTGGTGTGGTGCAAGTATTGACTTTCTCCTCACGAAGGCTATTCCGGTCTTGGCTGGAGAGTGCGTAGCTTCCAATTTGGATATATAAATGCATCCCTTGCAAGTCTGAGTGTTGGGAGGTAAGAGGAGAGGGTTGTCAGTGTACATGAGGCAGTTGCTACATTGCCTCAGGATGCCCAAGTTCACCAGGTTATTAGGAGAAAGCACATGTGATGGTGTTGTAAATGGAATGTCATAATTCTGTGAAGGGATGTTATTTTCTATCACCATGAATGCATACTACCTCTATGTTTTGGTTACTAATGTTATGCTTACATAATAGGGGATCTTTCACAAGGGTAATTATGCTTCCAGAGTCTAGCAGAACTTGAACTTCCATTCCTTTTTAAAATACACTGTACCTCACTAGCTCATTCATCACACAAAGACCCAGTTATTCTGTCTGTAGTTTTGTCAAACTCCACAATAACTTAGTTTGTAAGGGTCTATATTAGAACATCAAAGTTTCAAAACTTTGAATGTTCTAATATCGACCCCTATTCAGCGAAAGCTAAAAATATTGCAGCAACAGAAAACCGATTTTTTTTCCTAGGGATAGAATTTGGTTGTCTGTTTCTGTTGCTTCTGTATTTTCAGCACTGTGGTGGAAAGTTATGGGTCGGGTTCAGGTAAGTGTGCGATTGAGTGCGGGTTAGGTTAGTTAGGGTTAGGGTGTGGGTTAGGTATGTGTGCGATTGTGTGGACATGAGGGTTAGGGCAGGTTATGTGAGTTAGGGTTAGGGTGCAGGTCAGGTAAGTGTGAGATTGTGTGGACGTGAGGGTTAGGGCGGGGTAGGTGAGCTAGGGTTAGGGCGCGGGTGAGGTGAGTGTGAGATAGTGATGGACCTTAGGGTTAGGGTATGGGTTAAGGTAAGTGGATAGTTAGTGGTGTGTGTATAGTTTAGTGTAGGGTTAGGTATAAGATTTTAGGTGTATGTGTGTGGATTGCTGTTTGTTTGGTGTGCTTGTGTTGTGTGTATATGTTTTGGAACAGCAATTTTTTTCCCTAGGAAAAAATTTGCTGTTTTGTATGTTCAATGTTTTCAGCTTTTGCTGAATAGGGGTCGATATTAGAACATTCGAAGTTTTGAAACTTCAATGTTCTAATATAGACCCGTTTGTAAACATGCATTTCAGTTTCACATTTCTACTACTCGCATTCTGTTCAAGATTAGTAGCACAGAACTTAGCAATGTGACCCTCTCCCCCACATTTGAAAAAAAAATTAAAACAGTCTTCAGCTTTTTGTTTAACAGAAGATTACACGTTTGTTTTGGCAACTTTTGGTTTAGAAGCAGATAATCCAGCCTTAAATATTGTGTCATTAACTAATCAGCAATCTACTAAAATGAGTAGATTATCAGAATTCTTGGGATCAACTTACAATTCTCATTTATGTATATTACTAGACAAAGGTATTTTAAATCTTTCCATTGTTAAAATTTCTAATTATTACTTTGGTACTGATATGAAGAACTAACTATAGCTTTAAATATGTTTTAAATGATGTATTCACACTATAAGTGGTTTGTCAACACTAGAACTGCATTTACAAAATGTTATTGCTTGTACTTCAGAGGTTATTCAAATCCCATAAAAAAGTTCTTTCTTAAGTATGTCCTAGTCCATGTAATTGGTTCCTCTATATTCTTATATGTTTCAGTGTATTTCCTGTCAGCTTGGATGACAGGAATTTTGTCCAGTCAGCTCAGTCTCATTTTTTTTATAATGGCATAGCAGTCAAATGCTACCAGGTAGGATTCTAAGTCATCCATCTTAACTTTTAATGGTAGGCATGGGCTAGGAGTTAGCTACTGTACTGACCAGCAAAACTAGCTACTGCAGCAATTGCACTTTCTTCTTGTCAGTCTCTGCCTTTGATTCCACAAATCTTTTCAGTATATGGCTGTGTCATCAGAAGACACTTCAGGAACAACTGTACAAGAGTAGGGGAAGATATTGTGGGGAAGCACAGCAGTCCAACAAAAGCATTTATATCACGCTGTCGAAAGATGAAAATAGCAAACGCTATTTCATCAAACCTAACATACCTAAACCACATAATATCGAACATTCAGAACAGCAAATTTTTTCCTTGGGGAAAAAATTTGCTATTCCGAATCACATACACACATCACAAGCAAACCTAAAAAACATCAATCCACACACATACATTTATAATCCTACAACTAACCCTACACTAAACTGTACATACACTACTATCTATCCACTTACCTTAACCCAAACCCTAACCCTAAAGTCCGTCACTATCGCACACTCACCTAACCTGCGCCCTAACCCTAACCCTAACTCACTTAACCTGCCCCTAACCCTAATTCACCTAACCCGTGCCCTAACCCTAACTCTAACTCACCTAAACTGCGCCCTAATCCTAATCACCACACAATTGCACATTTACCTCAACCCGACCCATAAATTTCTACCACAACACTGAAAATAGCGAAGCCACAGAACCTGGCAACTGAATTATTTCCCTAGGAAAGAATTTGGTGTTCTGCAGCTTTGCTATTTTTAGCATTTGCTCAAAACGGGTCGATATTAGAACATTCAAAGTTTTAAAACTTCGATGTTCTGATATAGACCCCAACAAAATATGCCTTAGGGAAACAGCAACTTCTTCTGAAGTTGGTAACCCAGATATGGTTTGTATTTGACAATGTAGGCATTATGAGCAATGGTAAATGGCAAATGTATGGACAATGTTCTGTACCCATATGTTCACCACTGTACGTACCAAAGAATACAAAGAATGTTGAAGACATCAGGTTATTTAAAAAGACAGATGTATTGTACATATCCACAAGGAAAGTGAAAACAACTCTTGGATTTTCAGTTTTAAAACAAAAAACAAAACAAATACTGACTTTTTGCTTGTTGTTCAATAAAACCTACCTTTGATTAAGTATATACAGTCTGCACAACCCTGCCATTAAGGGTTTTCTAAAATAGTTCAGAATGTAGGCTTCACCCACACCTGTAGTGACAGGTGTCACAAAACCCCAGCATGGTCCATTCAGCATATTGATCACTGCTGCAGTATCCTAACCTGTATGGGTTATATCCTACATTGGATAGAACGGCCATCCAGCTTCCAAGACTTCAGGGCTTCACATCCTAAATCATTAGTCAGCTTGAGCTGAGCTGACTAAAAGACAGGTTTGGGCACCAAGCCCTTCAGAGCTTTCCTGCTGCAGAGAGCTCCTCTGAAGGCTTTCAAAGATCGATGGTCAACTTGTGCTGTCCCATTACTTGGCAGATAAGCTCACTTTGGAGGAAAAACTTCCATATATTATTTTTCATGTTTAAACTTACTTTCCTGTTTATGAAAGTATATTTTAAGCTAGGAATATGCGTTTTTTGACTGTCATGTGACTTTACTGTACTTTTAAATGGGAGCATGCTTTTGTGTCTAACAGTTTAAAAATGTTTTTAAAATATTCTAAACTTTTTTTTTTTCCTGTGGGGAAACTGTGATTAATTCTGGGCTCTGGTAAAGTGTTTTAAATTGCTTTTTACTACTTTTAAATTTTACTTTCTTGCGATGCTTAGTTTCCCCAGGAAAGAAACATTTTCAGCTTGAACAAGGAACAAACTACAAGTCCCATAATTTCCCTACAAGTCTCACTTTATCAGGTGTCATTGCTTACTTATCAGTATCCTATTTTGAATAAATATATTCATAGTAGAAACATCAGCCATGTTGATATTTGCTTTTAAGTCAGCATTTTACCTTTCTTTCTAACTGTACTATACAGCTTTTGTAAACCACCAAATCTCCCAGGAACAGAAGAGCTGGTAATATCATTTTAAAAATTATTTCTTTATCATGACTTAGCCTCAAGATTCTCATGTTATCACTGCTCATATGGTACTGTTTTCTTTTCCCTACCAGAACTGTCATCATCATGTAACTTCATGTAATAGGACATGCAGGAGCTTTCTTTTTGTAACACAGGGTTTAAAGCATTTTATGAGATCCTGGTGAAATAACCTTTTCATGTCCCAGTGCTTGGTCATGCATTCTGTCAAGCTGCAGTGAAATCCATGAAAACTCTTTAAATTCAAACAGATTGCCATGTACAACTTACACTGTATCAGAAACATAATCACACAGCCTAATTTCTAGATGGTAGATTCAGTTAATAATCTGTTGTATCCTTAAAGCAAATAATTATACATATCTTATAATCCAGTTTTCTCAATAATCACCCTTTATTTTATAGTATATACATCTTTGCCTTTTTCTTTGAAAGCGTGACAACTTGTCAGCTTTCATATTTATCTTCAACTTTTGAACCATCAGGTAATGAATACTTTCGTAAGAATATATTTCACAAACTTCAGTATATCTCCTTGTTACATAGGCACTGACCTAGCTGCAGAAGTACAACAAGATATATATCAACGCATTTTGTAAGGCCTTGTACATTCTTATTGTCCCACAATTCATTAACATCGCAGGTAACATATTCAGGACTATCATAAATGCTAAAGGTCCTGTCTGTATCACAATCCATTGGTTTACTCTGATTTTATAGAGCAATCAGTGTGTGAAGCATGTGAGGAGTTGGATTCAACCATTCTAGTACTTTCTTAGGAGAGATTTTTTTTTATAACCAGAAGTATCAACTGCCATGGCGTAATGCTGTCAACTATTACTGATCTATATTCTGAAGTGTAACCAAGGGAGGCCGGTTAAGACAGGCTTTTAATAATATCCACAGTCATCAGGCTGCATTGTAATAATGTTAATCAGCTTCACAGGGTAGGACTGTGAGACTGGAACAACATATCTTTGGGACACGTTTTACAGTAGGATGAAATATGCTGACACTTCCAGAGTAGGGCATGAGTGCACAGATAAAATGATTTTCAATTGACTATCAAATGCACTTATGACTCTGACAATGTGCACTACTCGTAATCTAGTAATACAAGATGAACAGTTAAAAATTTAAACTCAGTGATGACATATAAAAGATGAAAAATACTATTTACCAAATACTTTATTAATTACTTTGTACTGACTAGGTTAGTCATAGCTTATGACCTATTCTTAAGTTAATTCTTGGGTGATATTCTTATTGATTAGAAAAAATTGGGTAGAACACCAGGGAATTCATCCACTGTTTCAGAGGAGGGTGGAAGGTACTATTGCATAGCTTCATTGAAAGAGTGGTGGTAAGTAAAACTATTAGCAAGAAGTAGAGGTCAGTTCTCGACCTTGTTAAGGAGTTATTAGTATTGACAGGATAAGTGGAAAAGTGGTAACATTTCTATATGTTGGAGGAGTGATAGCCAAACAAATGGAAGAACTGCTTGTGGTTACCAATTCTGTACTTTGTCAGACTTACAATTGACATATATTAAGGAAAATGTTGAAAAAGATAATGTTAAGTTGTCAAAAATGGGGCAGTCAGGAGTTTCTTAGCAGTACCACAGGAAGGGTATATTATTTCTGCTGTAACACAGCATGAAAAGGTTGTACAGAGTGAAATACAGAGTAAAATGCAGCCCATTTGTTTGCAGCAATTGCTTCAAGTAATATTGGTACAAACCTGGCTTTTCAAGAAGAAATGCTATTGTAATCTGATATACCTGACAGAAACAATGCTACCAGACCATTGCTGCCAATGGAACCGGATAAAAAATATTGGAATTCACTGGACTCTATGGTGAAAGACAGTAGAGTGCTTAGACACAGTGATGATGTTCCTTCTGAACAGTATGAAGATTTAAAGAATGGCTTGGCTCAGTTTTCATATGAATCAAATCCAAGTCCTTAGAATGATTTTCATTTTTGAGATGCTTCCTTGCAAAGGGAAAAAAACACAAACAGAATACTGTGCAAGCTTTCTTGAAAACAATTACTGGAAGAAGAAAACATACAATTGATATTTAAAACTTTATGTGACATTGTACATTTCAAAAATAATCTCAAATATAAAAGTGGGATTTGGACTGGAAATGGGATATATAATAATCATTTATTCTTCTTCAATAATACAGTGCTTGTAAAGGAATATAGAGGAATTATGATATATAGAGTTCAACAACTTAAACTTTTAATTTGTAGAAAAGATGGACATGTGGAAATAGAATGTAGCAACCAAGCACTTGTACAATTGCAAAGAAAAAATGTTTCTGAGGAAATATGCCACACAATGAAACAGATGTGGAAAATTTGGAAACCATTGGCCAGACTGTAGTCTGAAGAGATTTTATGAGAAACAGAATAATGAAAAACACAATGCATTGATTTTTAATGTACAATATGTTGCAAATATTGAAATATGAAATATGGGAGAATATTAAACTAAATATGTTAAAATTAATACAATACAAAAAGATGTATGGAAATGTGAAAAAGAGTGTTGTAAGTGGAAGTAAAATAAATAAATAATATTTTTCCAGTATAAGTGAAAAATGCAAAGTTGTTCACAATCAATATTCATATCAAGTTTTACAAAGTTATGGAAGTTCTGTCTCTGATGAAGGATATGAATACATGGAAGAAGGAAAAAGGAAAACTACGATTAGATAAAGGGCAAGGGGCAGAGGAAAAGAAAGTAAAACAGAAAAAAGAGAAACCACATAAAAATGAAAACATAAATAAATCTAAACAGCATTAAAGTTAACAACAGAATGAACATTTTTGCAGACTGGTTTAAAAAGGTTCATACAGATATAAACTGTTTAAAGTTTATTAGATTTCTAAACCAATGGGAAAATTAAGAATGAAATAAGCAGAAAGATTCTTAGATCATAGCACTTTGAATAGACTCATGGAGTAATATTCAAATGGCTGATTAGGACATTATTTCTCCTAGGAGAGTAATTTAAACACATTTCCTTTTTTCATACTACTAGGCTGATTCATATCATTAACGTGCATACATTTATGGATGGGAGACAGGACAGACATTTTTTAGCAAATGTCAACCCATATGTACAAATCAGTCTGTCATTGATTTAAATTTTAATATGAAAAATAAATAAAGAAATGCTAAGATATTTTTAGCAGGAAATGTTTCAAAGCCAGTGAGAAGATTGCAGAAGTACAGAATAAAATATATGACAGATGGATACAATTGTGGATGTCTTTAAATAGTAATTTATTAAATGAATGTAGGTATACATGTGAAATTGTAGACACAGAGAAAAAGAAGAAAAGTGAGCTAGACAGCTTTATGAGGCATTAAAAGAAAGACACAGTATTTCTACTAAAGAAGTGCACACCATATATTCATTGCAAGAAAACAGATAACATATATACTACAGAATCCAGCCTTCTGAATGGGCAGGGAAGGATACAAATGTGTCCTTTCATAAGCCAAAATAAGAAACAAAACAAAAAAGTTTATAGCTAATTTATATGATGAAAATGAGAAGGAAGATGAGACCAAAGAGTAATTATGGCACCTATATATACATATCTTCTTACCAAATCTGTTGATTATAGTGAGGAACAAGAAATGGGAGAGGAAGAAAACACAACAGATGAAGTGAACTTATAACATGGAAGGAGTTAAAATAACTATTAGGTCTTACAGGATAATTATATCTGAGAAAGATGAGATAGAGAATGTATTTTATGAATATTTGGATAATAAGAAATGGAGGCATTAATTATGGCTTTAAATGAGTGTCTCAGAAGTCTGAAAGGACATGTTGACTGCATAAAAGTATTCTTAGAAAGGGCTTGTAGAGAAGTTAAACATTGGAGACTTAACTCCACAATAAGTACAGATTACTGATTATTAGATACAACCGCATGCCAAAGATAGATATGGGAGAAAGGACACTACTGTGGGGAAAATGTAGGAATGGGGAAGAAAAAGTATATAAAGATTATGGTTTTATTAGTCTAAGGATGTGACAGATGAAATAAGAAAATGTTTTCTTCTTACTCTTACTTTCATTTCCTATTATTATTTTGCATTTTTCTACACTGTATTTTCTGTAAAACCGCATGTTTCATCTGGTGTTTTATTACAGCATTTTTGCATTGCATACAGTGTTTTGCTGCAACAAGTCAGTGAGTTGGGGAAGGAAGATTATCATTAAAGACTATGCAACACAAACTATCTCAGTACAAGTAACACCTGTTAATCACATAGGTCAATTTTTTCACACTTGAATACTGAACTACAGTTGTTACTTTGAAAAGAAAAATTAACTCTTGATACATTTTCAATCCTGTTATTCAAACATTTTGTTTCAGAGATGGCTAGTAATGAAAACTAAAGGAAGCAAAGTAATTAAAAATGCAGATTGATGCTGACAGTCAAAAGCAGGCAGTCACAGCACTGTTGTAAGCCGATGAGAGAAAACAACAGTAAATGATCCCTTCATCATAAGGATTTCTCTCTGTCTTTCTAAAATGACATCAGGAAGTTGAAGTCATTGACTGTAAAACAAAATCATGCTACCCATGACAACCCCCTTCCAGGGCTTTTTGGTGTATAAGAAATTAGAAAACAATAATAACAATAACCACTTATTTTGATGTAGACATAAGTAATGCAGGAAAGTTCAAAATTGTTGTCAATTTTTGGGTGTATTTCTACTTTAAAGAATTAAGGGCTATGGAAATACAAAGGGTTTGTCTGAAAAGTCTACACGTTATCCTTCATATTATCACTGGTCCAGAGGATGACTAAAAGTGTGTTAAAGAGAAGCAGCAAACGAAAATGTCCATGGGAAGTATTACAATGCTGCAAGAGGATGAAGACTGTCTTCAGGTGCTCTGTCAAATATAAAGGAAAAAAATGCATCTTTTGGGTTTAATGTATAGTTTTCAGTGTAATGTTGACCACAGTGACACAGTAGTTTGCCAGTTTGGGGAGATTGTTTCATATATGGGTAAAGTAAAGGGGAGATATTTTGGAGGAGAAGATTGAATGTGAGGGGCATTCTATAAATGTTGACTCTCAGCCCAGTAAAGACACCAACTGGCAAATGGTTATGAAGTTATGGAAAGCAAATATGGAAGTTGCTCTGGAAACAATCTGGTACCATAGGAAAGTCTCATCTGTACTTTTAGATCATTATGAAAAGCATCTTGAGTTGTCTGAGGCATGATTCTAATAAGTTCCTAAATTAACAGGGTTAGTATAATGATTAAGGAACTTACCTCATAGTCATAGGGTGCAGGGTCTGATGTTCACATTTGAAAGGGAAATTAGCTATGTTTAAAATGGACTGCAAGGGCAGCTAGCCTAGTACTTACCTATGAACCTTTATAGAACAGAATTTGGCTACAATGGAAGATAAATCAAAGTAAATAAATGTGTGTTTGAGTAGCATTCTATAAGGTAAAGAAGGATTTGACTATTTGGGGTCTGTGAGAACCATGATGGTGAAAAGTATGGATTTTCCAAGAAATAACAGTGTATTAGAAAGGTATATAGACTGCTGTCATTGACTGCTTATGGTCAGCCAGGAGCAAATTTGGCTCAGATTGTGACTTGGTACAAAAATGAGCATGTCTAGTTACACCTTTGGTGTCCTGGTAAGAGGGTGATAGTTGATGTAAGACTACTGTTTGTGAACCATAATTTTTTGAAGACTACCACACAGTAATAAATGCAGTTCTTGGATTTTAAACAGGGAGGCAGTTGTCTACTTCAGCTTGGTCTCTGAAAGATGGGCAATCACTTTTGCCATGATCATTCTGAACAAGAAATCTGTGGTAGTGGAACAAGATGAAGATAATGATTGGCTGCATATTGTTGAATGAGAGGAAGAGTCTTGTCATCAATTGGGACAAAAGGGCAGTTGAGCTGTAACACATTTAGACTATATGACTTTTCTGAGCCTCTGTCAGTTAACTGAACCTGAAGTATATGCAAAGTCACAATTGTACTCTTGCTAAAAAGGGAGTTCTTTCAGACGGAATGATTCAAAAGACTTTTTATGGGTTTGACAGGGAATATCACTTTTATATATTTTTTTTAAATATTTCATTATGTTTTGAACTTATAAACATAAATTAGTTAGGCCTTTGGTGTGTATGCCACGCTTTATACTTTTTAGAAAAACAAATTATTTATTTTGTACAGTGAAATGTGCTAGAATTTAAATGATTATGCTTACTGATTTTGTTATTAACTTTTTTATTTTAGGAATTCCTGATTTGTATTTGCACATTCAGGTATTATAGGGCTGTATTTTTGTTAATTAAAGTTAATTACATTTCTAAAGGTCATGGCTACACTCTACTCTTAATATAATCATTACTCTTTTGAGTCCCTGTTCTTTGTGAGGTTGTGTTATAACTGTTCTCATATGATAAGTGATTTAAAACATAATACTAATATTAAAATGGTGGGAGTTCAACATGTCATATTCCCTTATGGACAGATTGCTATTTGCATTGTACCATATGTATATTTTTTGACAATAATCTAAAAACATTTTGGAAAGAACATAATTTCATTTGAAAGTAATGCAGGGAGGTGTTACCTGCTGATGATTTCTTGAAAGCCTTTGAAATTGGATATATCTATTTATAATGGTAATATTATTACGAAAATTATGCATTGGGGGTTGCCTGCCTTAATTGTTTCTTCAAGACAAGTGACTTAAAATGTGAAATTAAGGATGAAGGGAATGTGTTTTGTTGCTAGAATTTCATGTTAAATGTTACTATCTGGATTAAGTTTATAATCTCTGTGAAAAACGGTCTTGTAAAGTCATCAAGAGAAGGCCAAGTTGTAACTTTGATAAAAGGATATGTCACTGAGACATGTATTTAGTCTTTAGTGAACTTTGTTTTGCATCGTGAATAGCCACCAATGCAGATGATATGCATAAAAGTTATAATTTTAGAACTAGCTACTTGAGAGCTCATTGTCTGCTTTGATAAATAGTTTTATTTTTTTTCCCTGTATGTTCTCAGTATTTAACAAGTCTTGCTTCAAAATATTGAACCATAGATAGCCAATAATGGCAATTGTGTATATGGAACTTGTACTATTGTTATCAACTATGAGCTGTTTGGGAGCATATTATATGATTTAAGAAATATTTTTGTTAATTGTTTACTGCATTGCTTTCAACATAATTTGATATGGGAGGCAATTTAGGGAGCCATTATAATATGCTAGCAATTCATGCTGAGAAGGCCTGTAAGTTGGCAGTCTATAAGAATTAAACAGTATTAAAATATAAGAGATTGGCAGTATAAGTTAAATTATTCTCCTATTTATTGGAGCCAATGAGCCAATGAATCAGCGCTATCAGGTGGCTAAAGTATGCTCTGTTATATTTTTAAAGTGCTTTATGAACTCCCATTTACTAATATTGACTTAGAGTACAATAAGGCCGAAGACATTGTCAGCGGTATTCAGAATCTCATGCACTAGCCCTGTCCTAAACACTGCAGGATTTAGACACAGGACACAGTCACACTCAAAAAAAACTAAAGGGAAGTAGCTCCTATCTGGCAGCAAGTATACCAATGTAGGCATAGTTCCCCCTGATATATCCCACTGGCACATTTACTGTAAGGCTAAAAAGAAGTGTCAGAAGAGGGTACCCTTGATGAGTACTTCTAGAAAGTCCAAAAGGCACTTAAATAGTTACATCTGGTTTCTTATCAGAGAAGAAAGAGAAAGAGTCAATCAGTACTAGAAGTCCCAACATTCTGAATATTAAACTTCTAGTTCTGGTTAAAAAAAGTATTTATTTTTATTTATTTTTGTTAAACAGGTAAATGGTCTGGTTCAGGAGGCTTTTCAGTCATGACCCTGACCACCTGGTGAAAACCCAGATACTTCCCATACTCTGGAACAAGCTATCCATCTATGTCAAGCAAAGTTCCTCATTAGCACTCTTCAAGAAAAATCTTAATGAGTGGATGGGAAATAGGAAATACACCCTGGGGATTACTTCTGTGGCTCTGCTTGACAGGGGCACAGGAAAATAACTTTCTTGGGTGGCGTAAGCCAGGGAACCTTGTTGGCTAGTCTTACTTAGGCCCTTGGGCCGATAGCCTAGTACCTACCTATGAATCTATGAACAATGGATGAATATATCAATACGAGTCTACTGCTTTTGGTCAAATTACATTTGGTCGAAAATGACTTCAGGCAGCCCACTTCACTGAAAGCTAATTTGATTGAAAGCTCATTTGATCTAATTCCATTTGGTTGAAATGAAATATAGCCCCTGCCCCACTGCAGTGTGACCCTGGAGTGAGAATATAAAGTTAGAGGGTGGAGGTCACAGCCCCCCACATTGGGGGGTGTGGGGGGCATAGCCCCCCACATTTTGCAACTAGTTTTTACTGATGTTATATGTTTCAATGTATTTGTAATGGATACACAAGTATATCATCGTGAATACATTGCAATTATGTGGGGGAGCTACATCCCCCACACCCACCAATGTGGGGGGCTGTGCCCCCCACACCCCCTCTTACTTTATATTCTCATTCCAGGGTCGCACTGCAGTGGGGCAGGGGCTATATTCCATTTTCGACCAAATGATGTTTAAAAGCTTTTAATTTATCAGACCTGGCTAGTTTTAGTAAGACATTACTGGAGTTAAGTAGTTTTAAGTATTCTAGAATTTCTTGTGGTTACTAGTTAACTCATTTGCGGTGTCCTGTATTATTCTGATTTTACTGCAGTAATTTGTAATCTGAAGGAACATTTTACATGCTGATAGTCATGTAACTTTGTAATGTTTTTTGTTTCCTAAAGCAACTTGAAGAAGAAGACCCCTTTCACCCCCCCCCCCAAAAAAAAACACTTGTTATTTGAGGTCCTAAGATTTGTCTCATAGATCAGAGTAACCATCTCAGCTCCACATCCCTCCAACCTTCCATTGTATACTTTCCCTCCTTGACCAAATCTAATGCCTGGCTCCTGAAACTGTACAGCAGTATCTAGCTTTTTCTTCTTAAAAAGACCTCTTAGAACCCCCTATTGATTTCCATTTTAGAACTTCCTAAAGGGGTTTCAATAGTAATGCAATAATCCACAGACTGTACTCAGTAACCTAGGCAATTTCTTCCAGTTTCCATCTGTCTTGTGTAGCCTTTAGTAAAAGAGGGTCTAAAATGCTGAAGGGGGTGGAATTGCAACACAAACTTCAGTAAGTTCCTTGTTGACTAAACTGTGGTCAAAGAAGAAATTAGGCTTAACATCTGTACCTGTAGCTCCTTTCATAAGGCTGGAACTAACTGACCTACAATCAGGTGTAGTAGCCATACTAGTCACTCACCTCCCAGGGCTGCAGTACTCTGCATACATCACATAATGTAAGTGGGTTGCTATCCCAAAAGGAAAGCAGTCCAACAGAAGATCAACTACACCTTTTAAGTCAACTCAGAGTGAGTGAACAACCTCTCCTAATAGCTACCAATCAAAAGTAAATATATCTAACAAAGGTCCTGTCTTATCCTTGCTTGTGTCATAAAAGTTGCATAAACGTAATTTACTTTGTGAATTTTCTCTTACAGGTTACACGTCTCACTGTCTTAATTGTAGCCTCATTGAGAAACTCCCAATGCGCTCTTATGCACTGGGATAGCAAGCCTTATTTAGCTGCTGCAGCCCACATCCCACCACACTTTACACCCCTTAAGCAGCTTTTAAGTTGATGAGCACTTTAATTTGATCTCTTGTAAGAAAGCTACCCATACCTGCAATCTTTGTAGATCGTCCAGGACACACATATACTTTAGAGCTGTACCCAGATCCCTGACATTCCAAGTATTAAAAAGAACTGTCTGAGGCCTACCAGTCAAAAAGCTGGAAGTATCTCACAGCAGCAGACCTGGTTTTCTTTCCAAAGTGACACTGTTAAACTGCTGATGCCATCTGGTGAGTTCTGCACAGGAAATGTAAAAAGAAAAGAGACAACACACAAACAAGTACTCATCAATACAAGAAAGGTATGAGGTGAACATAACATCACAAGTAGTCAGTCCAAAAAGAACAAATACAAATTAGAAAAAGTTAGTGTTAAGCTAATCCAAGCATCTTAAAACTAAATTCAAACTGTAAAATGAGCAAAGACTGTGAACAGGAACTCTGGAACACCACAGCAATGTATGGCATGGTCTAAAAGGTAGTACTCAGTAACACTAATGTTGAGTGCTGACAGTGGGAGAAGAGGGGCTATAGATAATCATCTGCCAATACATACAGAACATTACAGTGTGAATTCTTAGGTAAATAGAAGAATGAAAAAACTCTGTAGGGGGATAAACCTAAAAAAAACATTCTTCATGGTGACATAGTCAGATAGCAGAAGGACCCATTTTAATTAGAATGCTTGCAATGTGCCAGTGATAGGAAGACATGGAACAATCTGACTTGCCTCCACCACCCTCTGCTAGAGAAAGCCTGTGAAAAGTAACTCTTAACAGATTTAACAGTCTTAAATTAAGGACTGACATAAAAACAAAGTAGCAATGCACTTTCAATACATTCAACATATTGGAAAAAACACAGTTACCCTTAATAATGTCAAAGTGAGCTGAAAACACTGGATCTTTAAGCTTTTATGGTGCAGAGTCAGGGTATCCGTCTGCACTGAAAATGGCCCAAATCCAGTAATGGACCGGGACTGCTGGAAGGACTGACTGGAACGGGATAGGATATAGGAACAGAGTTTCGCTTATGTTATCCCAGGGAAGGACAGATTGAGGATCTCAATACCTTGGCAACCTCTGGTGGAGACCAGAAGTTTCACAGGACATCACAGTGTAAGCAGGGGGCTGACAACAACATCCTGATGTTATTGCAGTAGCCACTCCCATAGCTAGGGTCAATGACTAACCACCACAAGAAATGTGTCACTCAACTCTGCACATGCAACTTCCTTCAGATCCCTCACTCCATAGGCATAACAATTAGTCAACACAAGCTTGACTTCACAAGGAGTCAGGGGATCCACTTTGTGAAGGGTTATGTGCAGGATATCTGGTTAGAGCAATCAAGGAATCCAGAGTTGTGCAGATTCATAGATCAGGTAAACAGTCAGAGGTTGTGCAGAGGTCAGCGGTAGCATAGCAAAAAAGGATGGGTCTTTAGGAAAGTATCTCTTGTGCCAAGGAAACCTAACTAAGTGACTAATCATACATCTTATGAGATAAACATTCACACTTTCAAAGAGCAAATTCCAAAGTATGTAATAGTAAAACTATGCAGAGTCATGCAGAAATACGGATATACAAATTTAGCAGCATAAACTACAGTTAATACTATATACCAGCAGCAACATAAAGATGAAGTTCCTGGGTATGTTGTTTAAATTAATCCTGGACATCACACTCCAGGCTCTTTCCACATTCAGCAAATAGCAAGTTTGGAAGCTGCATCAGTTTCTGTTGAATTAACTTCCTGGTCTTTGCTTTCCCTTCTAGCAAACCAGCCAGACACAACTTATTATGGCAGATTCTGATTCTTTAAGTCATATCCTCTAATTACTATGCCCTCACTCCTAGATCTTCAGTGTGTGTTTGCTGCCCTGTCAGTGTTTTCTATTCAAAGAGATCATGCAATTGCTGAGGAATGTCTTGTTCTATGGCTATTAGCTTTTGTGCTTACTATGAGATGGTGGCCCTGATATTGGTCAGACCTTTTAGCATTACCTGCACCGAGATACGAGAAGAATTTATGAAAAAACAATCACAGAATAAGTAACCCACAAAAAGGCTAATGGACTCCTGAAATGTATAGCCCACCAACTCTGCCATTAAGTATAAATGCTCATGGTATTCTGCATTCCGTCTCTCTGAATTTTAACATGAAAAATGACTCCATGTGCAGGCAAAGTCATTAAATGTTAAAACTGATACAATCCTTAATTCTAGAAAGATTAGTTATATCACATGAAGTGTGTATTCCTCTTCGCATTTGGAATTTGAGGCCAGCCAGTCCTACCAGAAGTTCTTACAAATTCACTCCACTTTGAGGATGTTTCATTGCGCAATCTTTCTGATTTGCATATTTGTTTCAAACAAATGTTTGCTTTGATGGTAGTTTTTTTATATATTCATCCACACCACCTTCAATTATCTCTGTTAGAACCTTCTTTGTAGCACTATCCTGTTTTTCAAACTCTGCCTTTCTGAAATTTTTTATTTATTTGTTTATCCTTTGTTGACCGGGTTAGTCCCACTAGGCTAGCAGCCTCTTTTCAGAGGAGAACCCAAGTGGTATTTATACTACTACTAGGGGAAATTTGGCCAGGGCTTCAAGGAACTTCCCCTAATGGAATGAAAGAATACATGAAATTATGTTTAATGGTAAATGGATTTTAGCAATGATATTAAGTAAAATCAGATGGTGGTTATGGAAAAATGAGTGGAAGTCTAATAGGGATGAAAATGTAGTATGATTGTAAAGGAAATTATAAATATGTGTAAACAGATTTGCATATTCATATATTTGCACACATGTAAATATTTGCAAATATATAAATATTTTGTAAATAAGAGTTATTTTGTATATAAATAAAGGACCCCTACTCTTTTCTATGTTCAGCTGCAGGAGGGCCATGAGGACCATGTTGTAGAGCGGATGCTTAACAGGTATATTGGTGATGCTGACAATATTTCAGTGTGAGCAGAAGAAGAAGGAGCAGAACGTTTTGGATATAAATTGTTCAGGTAGTAGAGTACTACATGTAGAATTCACAGAGATTTAAAAAGGGGGTTTGGAGAATGATATTTTAACTAAAATGTTTTATGCATTGGAATCATCTGATGAGGTTGCTGCTCCATGGTCAGACAGGGTACTGGAGATTCTAAATGAGGAAGTTGGTATGCTGGATGGCGTACTTCCAGACAGATCACAGACAGTTGTTGGTGAGAAGAAGAGACTTGAGAATATTGCAAAGGGTAGTGTAATGGAATCCTTTGTAGAAAAGAGAACCAACAGAGCTTATTCTGCAAAAACAGTGCAAGGTGTAAATAGCAAACAGGTTGAGCAGGACATTAAAATAGTTAAACCGGTAGTGAGAACTGAATCAAAAAGACATGTAACTATTGATAGATACTTTGGGACAATGTTATTTCTGTTTTGAGAATTAAACCTGAAGTAGTCAGAGTGTTCATTCATACTGAGACTGAATCATTTTGTGAAATGACTTTTGAAAAATTTGATATAGCAGAAAAAGTTGTAACTATGTTAGAAATAAAATCTTTTTGTGTTTCATGGAATGAATATGAGGTTAGGGGAAATGAAAGAATGTTGAAGAGAAAATATAATTACAATGTTGAACAGCAGATATTGATAAACTTGAAATAAAACTGTTTTTGAACAACAATGTAAAACTTTATGAAATTAGAAAATGTTATGATGATAATAAAATATGGAAAGGGGCTGGAAGATTATGGTTAATCTGGATATTAAGGATGGGGTTATTGTACATTTACCAAGTTTTGTAATAATTAACGGAAAATGGGGATGTTGAGATATGTTGGGCAACCTAAAACATGTTTTTACTGTGGTTTTGAGGAGCATCTAATTAATAAAAGGGAGCTGGGACATAAAAAGAAGAATGCTTAATGAAATGTTGACAATGTAATAAATTAGGGTGTTTTGGTTGGTCTGTGATAAAAATATTGAAGGGCAGATAAAAATCATGAATATATTTTTCAAGTGAAAAAGAGGGAAGTAAAATGAAAACAAATGATGAAGGAGTGATGTCAGAAAAAAATGGTGGGTGAGGGTAAAAACATTAATTTGCTTGAAAGTTTAGGTAAAGAATATGCAGGTGAAGAGAAAGAAGAAGAATTGGTAAATAAAGGTACGACAGAAAAAAGAGTTAAGAAGAAAAAACCTATGGGTAGCAGACTGGTGTAAGAAGCAGCAATGCCATATTATTTGTTTGTTAGATACTAGCTTGTTAAATGTTGTCTTTCGGCTTTTCCCGGTTAGGGGTCGCCACAGCAGAACTCCGATCCGCTAATGATTGGCAGTAGATTTTCACAAACGCCGAGGTGCCAGCTCGACGTTCAACCTTCAACAAAGGCACGCCCATTTACGCTTGTCTTTTGAACACTCACCCAACTGCGGGGAGGACATGCAGACTCCACACAGAAGGCACTCCCCACACCAGCCGAGAATTGAATGGGAGAGCCTCTTGCTGTGTGGCAACAACGCTACCGCTGCACCACCGCAGAAGTAAACAAAAAAGGCAGTTGAAGACTATATTGGGGGAGAAATTAAGCGGAATTTTGGTAAGGATGTGTGTTCTGGAATTGTGGTTATGGTAAGGCAGAATCAAATTAAAGTATTGGAGTTTGTTGTAAAACCTAGAAGACGTGTGAGTTGCAATGTAAGAAAGGGCATGTATGTTTGGAGAATTATTAGTTTATATGAGTATACACAGATTATAAAGATGGAATGTTTGTTTAAGGAAATAAGAAAATAAGTTGCTATAAGTATAATTATGGTTGGGGATTTTAACTGCAATTTGAAAAAGATGACAGGCAAATGTAACAAAGACATTAGAAGCTGTAAAAAATGATTAATGATGGAGAGCTTAAGGTAGAGGCAAGGAGAGTATGCATATCAGAGAGGAAATATTAAGACTGAGATAGATATGCTAATCTATCAGAACTGCAGGAGAATTTTGTTCAGGTTATAAAAGTGGATCTTTCAGATCATTGTGCTATGAAATCAACTATATCTAGTAGATAGGAAATAGTAAAAGAAGGGAAAAGGTAATAAATACTATTTGGGAACACTGTGAAGAAAATGGTTTAAGAAGAAAATGGACAAGTTCTGGTAAGATCATTTGACTAAGATTTTTTATGAAATGTATATAATGGTGAGTGAGTTATAAGGAATACAAAGATAAAATATATATATATTTTTTTAAAAGGCAGGAATATAAGAATTGATAATCGAATATGAGTCAATAATAAATGGAAGGGAAGAAGAAAGAATAAGAAAAGGGAAGAGAAGGAGTTAAACAAAATGAGAAAAAGATACAATCAAAGATATTTAAACAAAAATATTTACTGAAAAGGAGAGGTGAAAAAGTCTCCTTTTCTAGGGAAAATGATTAAATTTGATGAAGGAAGAATAACGTTTGTTAAGAAACAGAAAATAGAATAGTGCCAAACTATGAAGGATATAAAGATGGAAATGTATGTTAAGAATTTGTGTAAAGAAGAGAATATGGAGGGAGAAATATTATGGAAGGTTAAGAAAATTGTGGATTGTTTGAATAAAAATAGTTAGATAATGAGGAATACAATGGCAAATTACAGGAGATAAAAAAAAAACATCTCCTGGACCTGATGGGTTGGGGTATGAATATTATAAGGAAATGAAAAAAGAAAAGAATGATGTTAAGAATTATGAATAATTGGACAGAGAGGACCAGTAACAAAAGATATCTGAAGGGATTGTAAAGTTTATATATAAGAAAGGAGAGAAAGCTGAGATGAGAAATTGGAGGGTGTTAACTTAGAATAATATGGATTATAACATTTATGCAGGAAAGAGTTAATGAGTTTGTAGGACAGGTGATTGGAGAGGAGCTATATGGGATAGCGAAAAGATACAATAAAGAAATGTTAATTATTAGGAAAATAGTAAATACTATTAAAAAGGAATAGGAAATGGTACAATAAGTGCATGTGATGTAGGCAAAGCATATAATATTATTAATAATAACTGTATGTTAGAGATTTTGAGATGTTATATTCTTTTGTGGAAAATATAAGATTAATTGAGTCTTTGTATGAAAAGTCATATGTGAGAATAAATATATATATTTTTAGTGGGGGAAATGAAAATTAATAAGTGTTTAAAGCAGGGATGTCCACTTAGCATAATTTTTGCCTTAGTTATAAATGTAATAACAGAGATGTAGAAAATAAGAGTAGGTGAAGGGAAAATCAGGAGTGACTTTTCTGATGTATATGTCTTATGTGGATGATTCTGTGATTGCAACAAATGGGAAAGAATGGATAGAGGAAAGTATAATGGAAAAAGAATGGTGGATGAGTAAAGTAGGTTTAAAGATGAATAAAGAAAAATGTAAAGGATATTGAGAAAAAGTAAGAATTGCGGGTATTTATTTTTCTTTGCCTGAAATAAAGTTGTTAGGAATCAAGTAAGAACACTGGGAAGATGTTATTTCTCAAATTATAAAACAGTTAATATGTGGAAAAAATATGAGTTATCTTATTTCAAGAAGGTGTTTTTAATACATTTGTATATATTGGGAAAAGTGGATTATTTTTTTTGGGGGGGGGGTTCTGTTCATAGGTTGATAGGTGTTACTAGGCTAATGACCACAAGGGCCTTTTTAAGACTAGCCATGCATCCCAAATCTATGACAAGTTCTGATACCCTTGATAAGTGTAAGCATGGACCTGGGAGATAACATTTACAGATTACCTGTGTCCATTAGAGACATAGGTGCCAAACCAGGGAGGAATTTCCAATTTCACATCCAATTGTCCAAGTTGCACCTGAATTGGGTTAGGGAGGAACTCTGCTTCACATGGATGGGGAGCCTGCTCCATATACTGGGTAGACTCTGGATACATGCCTATCTCTCCAGAAGGTCCTATTTACATCACAGGCAGGGTTTAAGTCTTTAGGACGGGTAATTCTGGTGCTGTTTGTTTTGTGGATATGCAGGAGGTCCATCAGAGTGGGATCTGACAATGCCCTGTATGCCAGGCATAGATCACCCCTCAAAAGCCTGTATGAGACAGAATACAAGGATAGGGCCTTGAGGTGGTCTGCATAGGACATATTACTTACTCCCTGTATTCTTTTAGTGAGGAACCTCTGTGGACGTTCCAATTGATGGATATGCATGGTTAGGTACATACCAAAGGGGGCATTGTACTCAGTGATAGGTCTGATGAATGCCGAATACAGTGGAACAATGACTTCCTTGGACTTAAATGCCATACCTTTGTTTATAAGTTGCGCAATATAGAACAATTTCCTCACCACTGTAGACACGTGATGATCAAAGGCTAGATTACTACCTATGTGTGTGTCCCTAAATCCCTGACTACTGGATCAGTTCTAATTGTTGTGTTGTCAATATGATAGTTACCAGGGATGGATGACTTCCCAAAGGATACTATTATGCATTTCTTGGCATTTAGTTTTAGTCCATGGCTCTGACACCAGTTGTCTGTGTCAGCCCCTTCTAGAGAACATTTGTGTCAGTGTGAGATTCAATGACAGCTTGCTAATTTGCAATCATCTGCAAATTTTGTCAGCCAGAGACCACTGATATTGGCCTTGAGAAGTAAATGCCAAAAAGGAGCGGTCCAAGGTCTGGTCCCTGGGGGACTACACTTGTGACTGGCCTCATTATAGATGTGGACTCCCCAATTCTAACTTCCCTGGTCCTGTCTGTGAGCCAGTTGGCTATCCACCAGGTGACATACGGGTTTGTTCCTAACCTCCTGAGTTTGTCAACAATGCCTGAGCTGGCTATTGTGTCAAATGCCTTGACCAGGTCAAGGTAGGCAGTGTGAACGATTTTGCCCTCACCCATTGCTTTGGTGACCTTCTCAAAGAATGCTGAGTAGGCATGATCTGCCTTTGATGAAACCAAACTGGGTTGGGTCCAATGTCTGGAGGTTTACTATATCTCTATTGATCATCTCTATGATAACTCTTTCCATGGCCTTACATATAAAACTAGTGAGACTTATGGGTCTGTAGTTTCCAGGGTCTGTAGATGGCCCACCTTTGTGCAGAGGGATAACTGCTGCCTTTCTCCATTCATGAGGCACAAAGCCTGTTTGAAGGCTACAGTTAAATAGTAATTCCAGAGGCCTTGATAGGTCATGTTTCATGCTATTTAGAAGGCATCCTGGTATATTGTCTGAGCCCAGTGATGCAGTGTTCTTGGTCTTAGAGAGAGCATTAAGGACCTGTTCCCTATTGATAGTAGTGGGATTTATATTTGATGATATTGAGAGGAGACAGGAGTAATTATCATCCAGGAGGTTTGCTATATCTTCTGGCTCAGTATAGGTGGCTCCATTTACAGTGAGCTCTGCACACAATTATGTATTGCCTTTAAGGTTGCAGACATAGCTAAAGAATGCTTTGTGGTTGTCCTTGGCCTGGGAGGCCAAACATACCTCAAATTTGGCTTTGGTAGACTTTATTTGTCCTGAGTTTTTTTGTTTAGTTTGAAGAGAGTGATTTTATCCCTCTGGGTGCTTTACCTCCTAATTTTTGCCAAGATTTTCTTCCTCCTGTTATACAGCTGATTGATTTTGTGATTCCACCAGGGTGGCCTGTTTTTTGAGTTAGTTCTGTACTTTTTCCTGGTGGGTACAGCTGCCTCTATGCAGTTATTAACATGCTTGTACAGGGTTTCTGTGAACAGTTCTGCATAGGCAGAAGTGTTCTCAGGGTTTATGAGGGCTTGAAATTTTGCCAGTTTCTCACTTAATAACAGCAGGTTGCCTTAGAATAGTTTCTGAATATTCCGGGATTAGCTGGGGGTCCAGGTTTTATTTTTACGTCAAAGGAGACCATGTTGTGGTCTGATCTTACCAGGGAAGGCATTACAGTAGGGGATATGCAGCACTCTCCCATATTAGTGAGGACCAGATCCTGTATGGTTGTACCCCTGGTTGGTGTATTAAATATCTGGTCCAGGGAGTTTGTGTTTACAAAATCCTGGAATCTCTGTGCATGCACGTTTGGTGTCATATAGGATTCCCAGTTAATAATGGGGTAATTAAAGTCAACCATGAATATGGTATTGGGTTGGATGGTTAGTGCTTATAATAAGTTTAAATACAAGGTATGCATTTCCTGGGTCATAGAGAGGGACTTATAGCTTGCAAGGAAGTGGTATTGGATTTTACCTATGGTGATTTGAACATGGAGCAGCTCAAGTGCATTGTCCTGTTTGACCAGCCTTGAGGTATATTTATTTTTGATGTAAATAGAGACACCTCCACCTTTAGTCACTGCCTGTGAAGTAGCTGGCCAAAATGTGTGGAAGGCATTATAAACTTGCACTGTTGGTGTGCTGTCCGCGACTTTAAACCATGTCTCAGTGACTGCACAAATATGAGCATTCTCTAGGATAAAGAGAGCTTCCAGGGAGTGTAGTTTTTACAAGTAGAGATGGAGAAAGAATGGTTGCAAAATATATTCAGTTTTATACAAGGGTCTAGATTAAATCCTGTTAAAAGGGGAGTGATCTATTGTAAGGAAGAAGAAGAAGGTTTGTGATTTTAAAACCCTATTGTATGTTTAGCATAATTACATAAATATTGGATTTTCTGTAAGATAAAACGTGAAGAGCAAGTTGGTGTTGGAAAATCATTATGGAATAAATATAGGCACATTTGGGAAAGTGAAAAGAAAAAGAAACTGAATATTATTATATGATTAAAAATGGAAGTTAAAATGAAAAGAAAGCAGAAAGGGTTGGTATGAAAATATGATAGAAATATAATATTATGTGAGCCCTTGGCAAAATAAAACAGAACTGACAGAACCCACACAGTAAAAGTAGCCGACTCCAAGTCCAATTTCAGACCAGTGATGAGTGGAATACCACAGGATTCGATCCTGGGTCCTCTCCTGTTCGGCATCTACTTCTCTGAAGTGCAGGCCAACACAAAAGGCCTTTGGCTAACAAAGTTCACAGATGACTGCAAACTGGGAGCCGTAACAGAATCACCTAATGATGTAGACATTCTACAAAAGGGCCTCAGAGAGACAGATGCTTGGTGTCAAAGTCACGGTGTCAAGCTCAATGCCAAGAAGTGCATTGTCATCCCCTTTGATAAAAACTAAGTACCCATGAACTACCATATAGGTGGTAGCTGACTAAACACTGAAAGTGTGATAAGAGACCTTGGGACACAGGTAGACAGTAGTCTCTCCTTTGATAACCACATTGTCACTGTAGTCAGGAAATCCTTCTACGTGGCACACCTCATCACAAAAGGGTTCTCCTCTAGAAAAAAGGAGGTCATTGTTCCTCTCTACTCATCCCTCAGCAGACCCATTACAGAGTACAATGCCCCGTTTGGCATGTATCTCACAAGACACCTACAACAATTGGAAAGGCCACAGAAATATCTCACTAAGAGGATTACCTGCCTCAAACAGATGCCATACGCAAACTGTCTCAAAAACCTCCAGCTCTACTCCGTTGCATATCGCATACTCAGAGGCGATCTCTGCCTAACATACAAAGCTATGTCAAACCCAGAGCTGTTGGATGTGCTACACTTAAAAAAATCCCAATCTCTCCGAACCACACACTCCAGGGACCTAAACCTTGTCACCACAATAAACAGAACATGCTGGGGGGATAGATTCCTGTCCCAGAGACTTCCCATACTCTGGAACAAACTACTCATTCATGTCAAGCAAAGCTTCTCAATGGCCCTCTTTATGAAAAATCTTGACGACTGGATGGGAAATAGAAAAGTCACCCCAGGGATCACTTCTGTGGCACTGCTTGACAGGGGCACAGAAAAATAATTTTCTTGGGTGGTGAAAGCCAGGGAACCTTTTTGGCTAGGGTTATATAGGCCCCAGAGCTGATAGCCTAGTACCTTCCTATGAATCTAAATTAAAGATTTTTATTGAGATTAATGATAGAAAAACTTCCAGTGAAGGCTAATATGAAGTATAAACAACTGAAGTATGGATTATGTAATAAATGTAGTGTTTAGAGACAATGGAGCATTTTTTAAAAGATTGTTGTAGGATAAAAGAGCTAAGGAATTTATGTAAAAATTAGATAAATGAGGATGTATGTAAAAATATAAGTATGGAAAAGACTGTATATGGATATTACGAAGAGGAGGAAAAAGCAAAGTAGATTTAATGGATAAAATCATTATTAGTATAATTTGGATCTCTTGGAGTATGACATGTAAAGAAATGTTGCATAGTCAAATATAGGATTGTTGGAATGTGTGGGAAAAATAAAAACAAATCTGGATGTGGGAAAAGATGTTTTTGAAAATGTAAATATTGAACATGTTGTACTTGTGGTGAATATTTGTAAGAAGATATAAAGATGTGTATTTAAAATAAAGCCCCTACTCTTTTCAATAGGTGCCTTGGAATCTTTTACATACACCTGAGCTACCACCAGCTCAAGCAGATGGGGCCTCAGTTTTAACATCTTATCCAAAGGACAGCATACTTAGAAGTATAACATTGCCCTTATGCTACACTGCAGTGTCAGCAGTTGATATACCTGGTGTAGGCATAGAACCTACTGCCTTCTGCACCAAACGCAAGTGTGAGACCTGTTGTGCCCTTATCGTTGCTCTCATCATGAGGAAATGTTCTATATATAATCACTTTTTGGACAATAATAACATTCCCAGGATTGGATTCAGTGACACCATGCTTTAAGCGTATATGGACAACATCTTACTTAGAAAAGAAAATAATTATATACATCTGTCAGAATGTACTCAGTTTGTCAAAGTAAGAAATTAATAATGTACTGAGCTGTCCAGTGCACAAATCACTTTGGTAGTACTCTATGTACTTCAATACAGGACACAGACTTTTGGGTGCATGAAGCCAGGCACACAGAAGAGAACCAATCTCCACCAAACATGGTAAAGAAACAATAAATTCATCAGAAAAAAAACAAAAAATCACCGCTGCAAGCTGTAGAGTCAGGCTGACTAAGTGATTGTTACCTCATTGTGTTCTACAATAAATACTTCTGGCTTTTATGAACAGCAGTTTTAGACTTATTTGGAGGTAACAAGCACTTACACAGAAGAAAAGAAGAAATAATATTACAAAGAGGGAATGTAGAAAAGATGATTAGTAAAGTAGAAGTTAAAAAAAGAAAGTTGAAGTTATGGAGTGCCTGTGAAGTGTAGGATTCAGTGTAGAAGGTCTAACACAGGTTACATCACACCATGATGGAGTGAGTCCCCAAAGTAAGGAGAAGCAGGAAGATCAGGAGACATCTGAAGAAGAAATATGGACATAGGGGAGGAAAAGAGATTTAATATGGTGCAGTGTTTATGCAAAGGAGAAAGAAAAACTAACCAATACAAAAAGAGCAGCACCAAAGATATCTGAAGAGAAATACTGGCAAAGGAATCTGGACATGGAAAACTTTACAATACAAAAAATAAGAAGACAAAGAGGAAAAGTAAAAAAGGAGATTAGTAATGGAGAAGTTAAAAAAATAGAAACTGAGGTTATGGAGCACCTGCAAAGTGAAGGACTCAGTGTAGAAAATCTAATTCAGAAAGCTCCACAACAGGATGGAGCAATGGATATCCAAATTAAGGGGAAACCAGTGGAATGGGAGGTAACTGGTCAGGTGCCATATGAAGATATATTGGAGCCTTCCACATGAAACCAGTATAAATTTTCACTTGAAGCTGGACAGCAAGGGAAGGAACAGGAATCTGTGGAAACTCTGATGCAGACAATGTTGAGGAGTGATAGGCCAGTGAGTTCCAATATGACAGAGCAACTGATGGCACAGGATGAAATTGAAGAGAAGGTGCCACAGGAAGATCCTATAGAACTTTCTATAGAATGCCTGCAGGAAATGGAAAACAAAAAATGTGCCCTCAGTTTGGAAGAAAACGAGCTAAGAGAAGAGTTACTTGATTTAATAGACATAGATAGACATATGAAGATCAATGATAGAAACAGACTGCAGAAAGTCAATAAATACCAAAAAGTAAGAAGTCTGATAAAACAAATGAATGCAGTAATTAGAACTGTCCATAGAGATCCACGTGATATAACAGAAGTAAAGAGGATATATTACTGTGCTGCTAAATTAATAACTGATAAAGTTCTACCAAAATATCACAGGGTAGTGAGGGAAAGGAAGGGGAGAAATCAAATACCATTGTGGAAGTATCGAATAGAGAAAACTAAAGCAATTAAGACAAGAATTGTCACTGTTAGAAGATTATAGAAGAGGGAACAGATCAACAAAAATACTAAGAAAGCTAGATGTGATTAAAGCAATGCACAGTATTAGAACAGACCAGGATCCATCATGCACTATCGCAAATACCAATCTAAAAATCTCAGCACAGGTGGAAAAACTTAGAAAATACGCAGGTAAATATAAAGGAAAAGTACAAAATAAGCAATGTATTGATGACCCAAAAAAGTTTTAGATAAAATTGGGAAACAAGAAAAAGGAATTGAAAGACTGCCAAAAAAAAAAAAGAAGAAATAGATACATTTTGGAAAATTATCTAAGAATCCTGTGGAACATAACAAAGATGCAAAATGGATAGAAGAAGTAAAAGAAAGAATAAAAAGTTTAAAGGTACAGGATATGAAATGGGATGAAGTAACAGCCAGAGAGACTGAAACAGTTAAGAAAAGCCTCTAATTGGAAAACCCTAGGCCCAGATGCAGTACCAAACTTTTGGTTAAAAGTATTAACATCTTTGTATGAAGATTTAGCCATGAGTAAGAACTATTTATATGTGCACCCCGAACAGGCACCAACTTGGTTAACAACAGGAAAAACAATGCTCCTACTTAAGAGTGAACCAGCAAGCTACTCTAAAAATTATAGACCAATAACTTGCCTTCTAACGATGTATAAACTGTACATGGGATTTGATGCCGACAGAGTTTATAGTCATTTAGAAGAAAATTCAATTATGGCAGTAAAACAAAAGGGCAGTAAAAGAAAGTCATATGGAACAAAGGATCATTTGTTGTCAAAAAAAGTCATAGTGGAGAACTGTAAAAAGGGGAAGAATCTAAGTATATCATGAATTGACTACAAAAAAGCATTTGATAGTATTCCACATTCATGGGTAAAAGACTGATTAAAAATCTATAAGATACACCCTACACTGATCTACTACATTACAGTGACAATGAAACTGTGGCAGTCCACTTTGCAATTAAGCCACGATAAAGGAGAAATTATAATCCCAGGGATAAAAATTCAAAGGGGGATATTCCAGGGTGACTCTCTGTCACTGCTGCTATTCTGTCTCGCCTTTAACCCGTTAAGTTGTCTACTTAACAGCTTAGGCCATGGCTATAATTTGGCTCCTAGAAAACAACAAAGTGTAAAGACTTCTCATATTTTCATTATCAATGATTTAAAACTGTATAGCTCATCAGACGAGGAACTGAAAGCACAACTGCAAGTTGTCAAAACTTTTTCAGATGATATAAGAATGTCATTTGGTCTTGATAAATGTACAAAAGCAACCTTTAAAGCAGGAAAACTGCAGCACCAGGAAAACATCAGTTTGGGACAAGAATGTGATATAAAAGAACTTGAGCAAGAGGGAGTGTATATATATTTGGGAACTGATGAAGGATCAACAATAAAACATGAACAAATGTGGATCAACAATAAAACATGAACAAATATGAATAAAACTTAGTGAGGAATACTTTAGAAGACATAAATTAATAATGAAAACAGTGTTGACATGCAGGAACAAAATCCAAGCTATAAACCAATTTGCTCTTCCTGTCCTAACTTACAGTTTTGGAGTGATTGACTGGCCTCAAAATGTTTTGGATAGATTAGATAGGAAAACAAGAATGATGCTTCATGCTCACCAAATGATTTATAAAAATCAGTGCATACCAAGATTATATTCTTCATTCCGAAGGAGGGATGGGCCTCCTTGAAATTGATTACATGCATAGATCTGCAATCATGGGACTCCACACAATTCTGCTGACCCACAAGACTCAAACATAGTGACGGTTTTGCAACGAGGAGAATAAATCTAAGATGACTTCTCTTCTTAATCTAGCAGAATCATATTGGCGTCAAGCAGGAATGAAAATCAAACCAAAAGTTGATAAAAATCAGGCAGCAACTAAATGTGCCAAAAATCAAAAGAAAGAATAAAAGGTGAAGGACCAGATGAGAAGGCAAGAAATGTGGAAAATGCATAAATATAGTTGCAAGTATAGAAAACTTCTGGAAGAACCTCATGTTGATCAGGAGCAAACGCAAGAATGGTTAAGGAGAGGCAAATTCAAACTAAGAGATGAAAGGTTAATATTGGCGGCCCAAGATAGTGGTCTACGTATACACTGGTTTACAAAGTCCATTGAATATGTGGGAGAAACAGATAAATGTAGGTTTTGTAAAATGGAATCGAAAGCAGTGGCACACCTGATTGCTGGTTGTGACATACTAATAGCAGAAGGATTGTATACTGAAAGGCATGACAATGTGGTTTGACTGTTGCACTGGGGATTGTGCAAACATTATGGTATTGAAGTGGCTGAAAAACACTGGAAACATGAGCCACAAAGCATCACAGAAAATTATGAAGTTTACATCACATGGAATCACGCATTACCAACAGTTTAAAAGATAGATGCTAGAAAACAGGATATAGTGGTCCATGAAAAGAAGACAAAAGTAGCATTGATCATTGAAATGACCACACTCAATGACTACAGTGTCTTGTGTACATGGAGAAACAAAGTCATAAAATATCAGGAGCAGGCAGAAATGAGAGCAATGAGGAAGAAAGATACCCAGACAGTTCCAACAGTAGTAGGAGCAACAGGTCTTATAAAAAAAAATCTATAATCATATTTAGATATGTTACCAGTACATGTAACGCCGTACAAACTGCAGAAGGAGTCATTACTGGGCACATTGCTGGTGCTGTGAAGAGCACTTTCGGGTGATATCAAAGACTGAAACAATATTAATTTCATGAATTTTAATCATACTTTGACTTAGGAATGGGGTCCATTTCCGTCACGGTATTAGAAACCCATAAGACTTGGAGGAATTAAAAAGAAAAGCACTGTGTGCTCTACAAAAGTAGGGATACATTTGGAGATGGGGAGCATGAATTCTTAACCATTTCTGGACTGTACGAGATGTGGCTGGGAATTTGGGTGAGATGATACAGTAGCAGCTGCACAGCAGTATAGGCTGTGCAGTCACAGTATGATAGGACACAGATGACATCGAGGATAGTGACTAGCAATTCAAAGTGTACAAAGCCATGCAGCTTTGTACCTACAGTGCTAAGAGCTGCAGATGGCATCCATGGCATTCATAGTGCTATAGAATGCAGGTGGTATACATGGAGGGGAGTTGGGACATAACAGGATGTCCTGTCATGTAGCTGTTTATCCACTGTACTTTAGAATCCAGGAAGTACAGAAAGGGGAGGGTGGAATTTGTTAGGGAACACATTGGAAATACATCTGTGTTCCCACAGTACTATGGGATGCAGCTGACATCTAGAAGGTAAGATCTCATAGGGTTCACTCACAGTGCTAAAGAGCGCAGTGTATGTCCAGAGTTGGGATTCAAATTTACAAAGGGTACATGGCAGTGCCCAGGCTATGTGGCTGGTACTGTAGGTTTTTGGGAGGGGGCATAGCAGTCTGTCAGTTATTCAGATAGTTATTTTATTTTTTTTAATTTTGTTAACTGGGAAAGTCCAACTTGGAACAATGCCAATTTTCAGCGGAGGCCCGGGGAGGAATTCTCCAGACGCATGTCTTTGCTAACAATCTGTATTGTATAAGCCTGAGATGGATTTTTCATTCGTTATATACCAGTTGTATTATATCAGGGCTGGCAAAAAAAAAGTTACGTGGTTCATATATCCCCTAAAACAAGACCAGTACTATGCACCATCTTACATTAATACTGCACAGTGTGCTCTGGGGTATGCTGCCAGCATACAGCGAGGCAACACTGTATGCCACCTTATTGAAATATTACAAAGTGCACTCTGGAGTATGAGCTTCAGACTCTGTGGCTAACATCATTAAAAACTACTCACATTAACCGACAACTGGTACCTGTTCATTCAGCAAACCAAAGGTTCAATGTATATGTATCCAATTCTAGATAAGAGCATGAGAAAATGTGAATTAGGGTTAGTATGTTTTACTTCTCATACTAGATATTGTGATATGAAATGATGGTCAGAGCCACTTATCACTAAGTAATGTTGAGAAACATATCTCTCACCTTATCAAGGCGTGTACTTATCGATAATACAACAGGTTGGGCTCAGTCTGAAAAGCTTACTAGCAAACCCCACTAGATGTCAGTATTTTATTACTTTTGCTTTGTATACACCCTATACTGAATGTTTTGCAGCAAAAGCTGATAAAAGCTTGTAATTCTGAATTCATTTAACTAATTTTACCAGACAGTGGTATCACACCATACCTTTCAAATGCCAAGATTTTCACAGAATGTTCAGATTTTTGCCTCATATTTGTGGTCTGTTCCTCATAAAATTTGTGATTTTTCTGGTAAGTCACGGAGGATCGAAGTTACTAAATAATAACATACATTTGAATTTCACACTCTTTTTCCTTCAGAAATTATGTACTAACACAAATGCTGTTGTTCTAGCAACTCTCTAAGTTAAGAGCAATATTTGAAGTTTGTTCCTATTTTAGCCTTTGTCCCCCATTATTTTAGGCTTTGCCCAAATTTCTTGCGCTAAGAGGTTGAGAGGTATGTATCACACTAACCAAGAAGTATGCACTCCAGAACACTTTTATCATACCTATCATTTCTAATGAGTTGGAGTGACACACAAAATGCAACACACAAAGAAAGAAAAACGCATTGATGAAACAATGTCCCATGCATACACAACACAATGAATACTGGCATAAACAAGGCATTCAGCAGTTCAGCAACATATTCTGTTTCTGTCTGTTTCAGACACACACACACACACACACACACACACACACACACACACACACACACACACACACACACACACACACACACACACACACAGTTTTTCTTCCTTTTTACTAATGGTTTGCCATTTCAGGACAGGGTCAATGCTATGTTATGCTCTGTTATGAGTTGCAATGCCTGCTTTTCTGTGTGAAAACTCAAAATTTGCTAATGCAAGCCCACCTGCTGGAGGAGCTAGAATGGTCAGTTGGTGGTAACCACTTTTCTTTGGACTGGAGAACTAGAGGTGCCACTCGGGAATCGTGGCACCCCATTATTTGGACCCCAAAACTCAGTAAAAACTGAGTAATTCGGGATGGTTGGGAGGTATGGTTAGCAGTCATGTGTCACTCCCTTTCTCTCTCACTCTCTCTCTTGCCGCCATGAATCATAGTGAGTAAAGTAAAGTTACCCAAACCCAAACTATGCTCTCTTCTGCTATTTATTCTTTATTCCTGTCATTCAGACACATTCTGGTTTACAATACTCATAGAAATGCATAACTGCGCACACACAAGCTGGCAGGAGAATTTTGAAGTGGGATCATTGTAATATTGAAACGTATTGTCCTGTGTGCCTGTTGCTGGCCCATTGCTACCACTAAAAGATCTGGTGTCCTAATGATATTTTAGAAGAGAAAAATAACTTTGGAAATTATCCTCAAGATTTACACATCTTCTGAGCTTTCCTGTCAAAAGAGATCTTACTAACCAAGCACTTTTCAGTTGCTGTCCCAAAGACAGAGAATGAAATGGCCAGTGGTCAACTCAAAAATAAACCAGGAAGTATGGTTTGTGAACTATGTGTGAACTAATTATTTGACTTTTCTCTTGGCCCTGCAGTGCTTTTTTTTTTTTCCTCAGTGAGAATCCTTAGTGTTTTACTGAGGAGTAAAGAGCTCCAATGTGATTTCTATCAAATGTATATTGATTGCCGTGGGATAATCAGAAGATATGGCGTGCTAATCAACATGTACACACAATTAGTAAAGCAATATACAGTATATATGTAAACAGTTGTGCAAGACATGAGTCCAACAGTAGCAACTGTCAGCACTTTACGTTCCACATCTTATGTTACCAATGGAATGGACAAACCTTTGGACAAGTGCCTTTTTCCATGGGTGACTCAAAGAGCTAAATGACCTACAGTGAAGGACTGTACCACCATGTTACTGAAGTAGAGCAATGAACCAACAGTTAGGTACGTCAAGCATAAAAATTACTGATCTAGTGTGTGGTCCATGCCCATGACATTTGTTGTTCTGCTGTCCATGTGTTTCAGGTCCTGTTCTAGGGCATATTTTTTATGAAAGAGACTATTTTCAGATTGCATATGTCTGCATAATTGCCGTATTATGCAAAATCAGTTAAAAGACTGTACACTGATTGTGAATTCACCCGCCTCTCTGTCTCAGATATCATGAAACAGCAATATAAAAACTGGCAATGAGGACATCTGTTTTGTGGGAAACAAGTATTTATAGAATCTTCTTCTTCTTCTTTCAGTTTTTCCTGGTTAGGGGTTGCCACAGTGGATCACCTGTCCGCTCATGATTGGCAGTGGTGTTTTACAGTGTCGAGTTGCCAGCCAGGTGCCCAACCTTCCACAGAAGGCACATACACACACATTCACATCTAGAGCCAATTTTGAGTGTCCAATCCACCTACAGCATGTCTTTGGAATGTGGGAGGAAACCGGAGCACCCGGAGGAAACCCACGTGACCACAGGGAGGACAAGCAAGTATTTATAGAATAGTGCAACATATTTAAAGATGGATAAATGCCATTTTATTGTTTTAAATAACAGAAACTGCAACAAAAGAAAGCAATCAACAGAAAACTTCAATTAACTCTTTGTCTCTGCAGACCCTGTGAAATTTGACTTCTAATTCCACTTTTTTTTTTGTGGCTCCCACAGTAATTATCTGCCATTATCCATGTCTTAAAGCTCCTCCTTGATGTTGCCTAGCAACTGCCTGGCTTCTCCCCATGGACTGGGGTCCTGCAAATGCAGAAGTTCATATGAAAGTGACTGGGAAGGTATAAAGATGAGATCAGGCTGGGCTGGTGCAACATATCCTGACAGCTATGGAAGACTACCTTGCTCTTCTTTACCTACTCTCCCACCAACTATACAAAGTGCATTAGCCCATGCACATGCCACAGTCTTTTGGCTGGGAAATCCTGACTTCCCCTGGGATAAGTAAGCCACAAAAAAGCTACTCAGCCCTTTCTCCCCCTGCATTCTCTGTAGGGTTCAGGATTGCTAATCAGACCTGAGTTACCTCAGTCAAAGATATGGCTCCATATCTCTATGTCACGGGTGTGTAGATCAGTGTGTATATTGTAGCTAGTCAGCCACTGTAGTCAGAGAGCACGTGCATATATGTTACCAAGCATCTGCGAGATCAGTGCCATTTTGTATAGTCATTCAGAGTGAGTGCAAGACTGAATGTAGATGCACATGTGAGTGTGTTAGAAGTAATACGTCAGTCAGTAAACATATGAAGTTCGAAGTATATGTTCCAGTTATAGCTCCTGAAGTGTTTATGTACAGTAAAAGACTTGAACCCATCTTGTGCTACAGTGTCTCATTTGAATACACGAAACATGCGACATGGTGTCAGAATGGAATATGAAGTTGAAGCAGGTCGCAACCCATGAGGCACGCAGTTAGAAGTGGAGTAGTATACAGGAGACAACTCACAAACAGGTCAGAGGTTATTCAAAGGTGCTTGAATTTGTTTTAAATGACTTTCAGTTGCCATACATGTGGCATAGTATTCAAAGTGTTCAAAATTATTACTGAGTTATTCGAAATGTCCAAAATAGTGGCATAATGATTAAAGTGTTTGAAATAATCTCTGAGGTGAATGTTCAAAAAGGTAATAATGTCAGAATTTTGTTTGCAATGTACAACTTTTTCACAGTTACTAAGATTTTGCAAAGTGTCCAAAGTGTCCGGAGTGTTCGAGGTATTTGCACTGTTAAGGTATTTTCGAAGAGACTGTTGTACATTTAGGCATAATTACAAGTACCAGGTCTATACTTATGATTAAAAGAAATTTGTTGTTATGGCAGAGGGATTTCACAGATCTGAACCGCTGGTGTTTGATGATAATATTGTTGAGAACTGGCGAGTGTTTGAGCAAGAATATATTTTCATACTGGCTGCATTTTCTGATAAAGACACATGTACAAAACCATTTATACTTCTTAATTTAGCTGACTCAGAAGCCATTGAGTAAGAATGTTCATTTGTGTATGCACCTGCTGTGTATACAGGGGAGGGGGTGACCCGCCATATTGTTATACAGGCTGAAACGTGGGAAGACCCTGATGCTTAAAACATAAATTTAGAGAAATGTGTAACCCTCAAATTAATTATTTCAATTGAAAGCCACAAATTTTACACAAGAAATCAAAAGCCTGATGAAACTGTTGCAGCATATATTACAGACTTAAGAAATAAAGCTAAAGCATGCAGATTTGGTGATCTAAGAGATGAGTTGATAAAAAAAAATCTTGTATGTGGTGTTAATAATGATGCTGTGAGAAGTATTTTGCTTCGAGATAGTGAATTACTATTGAGCAAAGCCATTGAGATTTGTCAAATATATGAGATGACAGAAAAGCATAAAAATATGTTTACGAATGAGAAAAGCATGTTTGCAGTGTCTGATAGTGCGAATGTTGATAGTGTGCAACAGAAAGTTAAGATGAAAAAGAAACATAAACTGAAGGGTGCCACTCCCAACATCATTGCTAACTGTTGCAATTGTAGAAGCAGTCATAAACCTAAACGGAAAAAATGTTTAGCTTTTGGTCAGCAATGTCACAAATGTAAAAAGTGGAATAATTTCAAAAGGCTTTGCAAGTCTAGAGTGCCGCAAACTTATATTAAAAGGCAGTATCCAAAGAAGCAAGTAAATCAGATAGAGATTATAGCAAACTCCGAGAGCTGTGAGCAAACTTTCTATGCTGATGGATTCTCTGTGGTCAATGAAACAGTCAATACAGTAGACTATCAGTTGTCAGCAAAGAATTAATTTTTTGTAGTGTACAAAGTAATGGGAAGCCTGTAGGGCTTAAAGTAAACACTGGATCCTTCTATGACCAAAGATATATAGAAGAAAACTAGTATGATCAATTTGCAACAGCACCAAACAGCATCAACAAAAAGAACCACTTCAGCCACACCAAATTCCTGAATTAACATAGTCAAACACCAAATTCCTGAATTAACATAGTCAATGGTTGCCACAGATATTTTTGAATGGAATGGTCAACATTACTTAGTGTTAGTAGACTGTTATTCAGATTGGTTTGAAATTTACCTACTTCCTAACTTGACATCCAACACAGTCATTACAAAACTGAGGAGACATTTTTCTGTCCATGGTAGCCCGCACAAAGTCATGTCTGACAATGGTGCACAGTTTACAAGTCAGCAGTTCAAGAAATTTCTTGAGTCTTGGGACTTCGTTCATATTACTAGTAGTCCTGAGTATCCACAGTCCAATGAGTTAGCTGAGCGTGCAGTTCAGAGTGCAAAACGTTTATTGGAGAAATCCGAGAGAGATAGTACAGATGTTTTCCTTAACCCTACTCAATCTCAAAAACATTCCTCAAAACAACTTGCTTTGTTCGCCTGCTCAGAGATTGTCCAGAAAGACTAGAACAACTTTACCAATCAGTAAACAATCATTAGTACCAAATGCAAAGAACAAGAGTGGTCAAGGCTCAATTTTTGAGAAAATATCAGTCACAAAAGTTGTACTATGATAAGACCAGTAAACCCCTTAGACCATTACTACAAAGAGAAATTGTGAGAATGCAAACATCTAACCGATATGACTGAGTGGGAATCATGAAGAATATTTGTGAATGACTGAGATCTTACATCATACAATCTGAAGGAATAGATTTCAGAAGCAATCAAAGATGTGTGTTACCTGTCTCTGAACCAGTGACACAGCAGATTGCCTGTGCCAACTACTCTAAGTCACAAATTCACAAAGTGACTTTACTGTATGGCTTTGACTGTGGTGAGAGTGGCATATAGTAGTGTACCATAATGCTGTTTCATGAACTGCCTCTACATTTTATGAAGAGGATGCAATACAGCCCTGTGTGTGTATATTTACCAGTACCAAGATGGACATAATTTTTCTTTCACTTTCCATCACAATCATAAGCATTGCCATTTTGCTTGTGTTTGTATGTGGAAGGATTGCATTGTATTAAAGAGTAACAACATGACTATGCACATGGTACTGGTAGGTGAATATCTCTGGTAGCCTGGTAGGAGTAGGATGTGCATGAAAGCAACTGCTCATTGCCATAGTGTTGTAGTGAGTAACCCTGCCATTTCACAGCACTTAGCAGTAGTTGAGTTCCTGGCTGTGGTATTTTCTGTGTAGAGTCTGCATGTCTTCCCTGTTTCTTTGTGGTTTTGTCCATGTGTCCTGGTTTCCACCAACACCTCAAATGCATGCTGTAGGTGAATTGGTGCTTATCTAATTTTACTGAACTTGAGTGCAGTGTGTGTGTGTGTGTGTGTGTGTGTGTGTGTGTGTGTGTGTGTGTGTGTTCGTTTGTTAAAAATAATTTCACTTATTTTTATCAGGGGGGCACACTCGGTATTGCCATGCACAAATGCAACTCTTTTGGGTACCAGTAAAAAAACAATTATCAAATTATTATCTTTCAAAAATAAGGTATAAAATGCTTTAGAGAACATCCCAACCATTAGAGCTTCTAAGGTCCTGACAACCTCAACAACCCAGACTATGTAGGTGGATTTTGGTATAGACTTAGTCATGGCCTCTGCTGTGAACCCCACATATTTTAAAACTGTCTCTGTTCAGAGGTGCACACAAAAGGTAATTATAGTTTCTACTGGGGCTGGGGATACTATGGAAATTATTTCTTTAATTTTTCTCAAAAATATGTAAGGTTTGCACAGAAGGACACTATAGCTTGTGTAGGGGCAATGTACTATACAGGATGTAACTTGGCTACATTATTGTGATAATTGTTTTTTTTTTCTTTTTTTTTTTTTGTAGTTTTTCTTACAATCATATGACAAATACATAGACAGCTTTTGGGGCTAGAGATAAGGAGGCATGCTGTTTAAATCTGTCTGACAGCAAAAGGTTAAAATATATGTCTGACAAAAACAGCTTGAAATGTGTTACTATGTTCTATTTCATTAAAGGTAGGAGTGAGGAGGCATGATATATATATATATATATATATATATATGTCTGCCAGATACCACTTCAAATATACAACTGGGGCCATTTATGATTTCATTTTAACAACAGAGGGATTGCAGAAGGTGACTGTCTTTTTTTTGGGGAGGTGAGGCGAAGGCAGGCACTATACCCAGACAGGCTTTATCATGTATCATTGCAAACATCTGTCTTCTCAATTTATCGTGAACTACTATTTGTCAGCTATGAACATTAAGCCTTTGACACAAAATGATTCTTCTTTGAAAGAAGAAATAACCCTTGATATCTTTCCTTATGTATGACTTTTATTCAGGACATCACTGGATCAAAAAGTTGAAATAAATATTTTAAATGCATCTCAAAGCATGTATAACACTATGGTTTCTGGGGGACTGGCAGCCCTACATCCCCAGCTTAATTGAATTATTTCATACATGTTTATTACAGTGCAGTCTTGGTCAGTTAGGGTGTGTTAAAAGGATTCAAGAAAAAGTAAAATATGGGTATAAGGCTAAATTTCTTTCTTTGGCCATGATTTGTATTCAGGTAATCACTGGATGGATAGGTTGTTTAAAAAATCTATAAAATGCACCTCAGAGCATATAGAACCCCATAGCATCTCAGAGGTCAAGCAGCCTCCAGAGCCAGGCTTACTTCAGTTATTTTCTTCACATTTATTAAGTGCAGTCTTGGCCAGTTATGGTGTGTTAGGAAAAAGCTGATGAGTAAGACAAAATGTGAGAAATGAAAGAAGTAAGTAGTCTTTTTGGTGTGAAAAGACTGGGATGAGAGGAAGTGAAACAATGCCCTTCACCAACAGCACCATTTTACCTGAGGCCATCCTTGTACATAAGAGTACTGAATTGTAGCAACTAAACACTAGCTACTATGAAAGTCTTTGTGTGGGATGGGCTAATTTAGTGTGCTACATGTGCCTTTTGTAATGTGAGAGCATTGCAACTACAGTTCAGTCTGTATGTACCAGCATATGCTAAAAGGTTGCTTAGGAGGGGAAGCAACAATAAGGGGGTACTTAGACTGAACGTTTCTAGAGGCCTAGAACTTCAAACTTGCTGGGTTCCCCAAAATGCTAACACCAGCCTTGAAAACAGCCATGTAACAGTGATAGACCAAGGATGAATCGCTGGCTGAACTAGATCTGACCAGACATGAGCAACAAGATATTGACAGAACCCTTGACATTTCGGAAGTTCAGGCAAATAACATAGACACAAGTAAAGAAACAAAGTTAATAAAGCAGAATCAAGGAGAGAGACGGTAAAGTAAAATAAAGTTAGAGAAGACATAAAATATATAATGTAAATGTCATAGAGGAAAAAAAAAAGAATTACAGAGCAGAGTGCAGATAGTGTAGGGAAGATAATCTGCATAAAGAAAAGTACTCGGCTCTAGGAAATATTTGCAAAGTGCAGAAATCAGCATGCAGAAGCAGAAACAGAAACAACAAACCACAACATGAAAAGGAAGGAATAAGGCAAAGGAGAAAGAGATGTTTAAAGAATATGTTATACAACACTGGCAGGAGAGCAGATAAATCTAGAAGCAGTGGAAATGGTATCCCAAATAGCAATATTAACAGACATATAGAGCCTTAGTGAATGTACTAACTGTGGAAGACTACAGGCCTGAGGCCAAACCCAATGTTAAAGTCTCTACTGAAAAAGCATGTCCATCCAGTTGGGTGAGCTAAGTAACAAAATATAAAGAATAAAATAAGATCATAAGATCACACGAAGTTGCTAGGCTAATGGCCCGAGGGCCCTTACAAGCCTAGCCAAATTTACCCTTGTTACCATGATCAGCAGCTATTGCCCCCGTCCGGGGGGACACAGATGAAACACCCGGGGTGAATTTACAGTTACCCATCCAATTGTCCAGACTATGTTTGAAGAAGGCCAGTGAGGTGTTCTGTTTGACGTGAAGTGGGAGTCTATTCCAAAGGTGTGGTAACCTCTAGGAGACAAATCTGTCTCTCCAGCAGGTTCTATTGATGCCACATACCAAGGTTAGGTCATTAAAGCAAGTAACCTGTGTGCCATTTGACTTGAGGATGTGCAGGATTTCCAATAAAGCAGGGTCAGAGATTATCTTATATGTAAGGCAGAGATCACCTCTGAGTAGTCTGTATGAAACAGAATAAAGTGACAGTGATTTCAGATGATCCACAAAGTATAGCTGCTGAAGACCTTGAATTTTCCTTATGAGGAACCTTTGTGGTCTCACCAATTGCTGCAGGTGCTTTGAAAGGTACAAGCCAAAAGGGACAGTGTACTCACTTATTGGCCTAATGAGTGATGAGTACAGGGAGGTGATAAATTTTCCTTTTCTCATGAGATGATCCATATAGAATGCCCTTCTTGTCACTGTGGAAACATGGTGATCAAAGGACAGGTTGCTGTCAACCTGAGTGCCCAGATCTCTCACCACTGTGTGCGTACTTAGGGTATTGCCATTGATGTGGTAATTTGCAGAAACATCACTCTTACATTTTTTTTTTTAGTTTGAGGCCATGACTTTGACACCAGTCATCTGCTTTCATAAGACCTTCTTGAAGGATGTTGACATCATTTGGAGATTCTATGACTGCACCCAGTTTGCAGTCATCAGCAAACTTTATCAGCCACAGTCTCTTGGCTTTAGCTTGTACTTCAGAGCAATAGATTATGAACAGTAGAGGTCCCAGGACTGATCCCTGTGGAATGCCACTGGTTATGGGCCTGCTGTTGGAGGTGAATTCCATTATTTTGACTGTATGGCTTTTATCAGTGAGCCAGTTCACAACCCACCTTATGGTATAAGGGTTGATACCTAGCTGGGAGAGTTTTACAATGATGCCTGAATGAGGGATAGTGTCAAATGCCTTGGCTAGATCTAGGTAGGCTGTTTGCACAGACTTCCCCTCATTCAGGGCCCTGGTGACTGTCTTGAAGAAGTCCACCAGGTTTAACAGGCACAATTTCCCCTGTGACAAATCCAAACTGGGTAGGATCTAGTGTTTGGATATTTCCTATATCTTTATTGATAAGATCCATAATGATTCTCACCATGGCCTTGAAGATAAGGCTAGCCAGGCTAATAGTTCTGTAGTTCTCAGGGTCAGTATAAACACCGCCTTTGTGCAAGGGGATAACAGTGGCTGTTTTCCATTCAGCTGGGATGAAGCCATTGCTTAGACTGTGATTGAAAAGAGTACCCAATGGTGATGCTAATTCTGGTTTGAGCCCACTTAGGCCGCAGCCTGGGATGTTATCAGGTCCCTTTGATGCTGTGTTTTTGGCCTTAGATAGAGCATTTACGACCTGCTCTTTAGAGATACAAGGTAGGGGACAGGTGGTAGGAATGTTATGAGGTATGTATAGTGAGGACAGGGGAGTGAAGTTTTCACCAAACCTGTCAGTTAACAGGTTAGCTATGTCCACTGGCTCAGTATATGTGTTGCCATTAACTACCAGTTCAGTGCAACAGATGTAACTAAATAAAGTCTTATGGTTGTCCTTTGTTGAGAAAGCTAACTTGGATTCGAAGTTTGCCTTGGAGGACTTCACAAGAAATCTTATTTGCTTATTTAAGCTGAGGAGGGAGAGTCTCCAGTTTAAAGCCTGCTCCTTCTTACTCTTAGACTGCAGTTACTTCCTTTTATTGTAAAGCCTGTTAATGGCGGTTGTCCACCAGGCAAGTTTGCTCTTCCTTGAAGAGCTTGTTTTGGTCCTAACAGGCAATGCCAAGTCAATGCTGTTATATGGGTGCTTGTATAGGGCATTGATGTAGAGCTCAGCATAGTTACCGGTTCCAACTGAAGAGGGAGGTGCACTGAAGCTATTTATACCATCCCCTAAGAGGTTATAATCTGCTTTGGAGACGTTTTTTTAGTCTAGATGCCACTGGGGTGGGGTGGGGGGCAGTGTGATAGCTATTTCAAATGAGACTGATTTGTGGTCAGATCTCACCAGGGATCAACTCACAGTCAGGATGTTACATTGGTCTCCCATATTTGTAACCACCATATCAAGGATATTGGTGTCCCTAGTGGGGGTGTCAACCAGCTGGTCCAGGCATTGGAGTTGACAAAGTCGAGAAATCTTTGGGGAGGTGAGTTCAAGCATGAGTAATTCACCCAGTTAATGCTAGGGAAGTTAAAGTTGCCCAAAACCATGGTGTTCAGATGTATCTTGATAGACTCAGGTTGATCCAAATAGGCAGAGTGGGTGTCCTGATTCATGAAGGAGGCTCTGTAGCTGGCAATGACTTGAATATGTGTCCTAACAACAGTTAATTGCATGTGAAGTATCTCATAGGGCATCATACTGTTTAACCAATCTGGAGGTGTATTTATCTTTAATAAATATTGATACACTGCCTCCTTTAGTTTTCTTGACTTCTGTTTGTGGTCTGAACATATGGAAGGAGGTGTAACCCAGTATGGCTTGGGTGCTCTCCACAGCCGTGAACCAGCTCTCCATCATTGTACAAATGTCTCCAACCTCCAGGGAGAGGACTGCTTCAAGTGAGTGCAGTTTCATATTAAGACTCCTAGCGTTTAGCGGCATGACCTTGAGGTTGCTTTTGGTTGGTATTTTTACATCTGTAGTTTTGTCCTTGTGACACTGCCTAAAAAAAGCACTATGGGGTGGCAAGGGCCTTAGCCAGTAGCCAAAATCCCAGGGGTGACAGATGAAGACCATCTCTGGCAAAGTATCAAGGTCTGTCAGTCATGTCATCCCAGGCTGAAAGATACTAGATCCCCTTAGAATGAGACCAAAAACTAAGCCAATTATTGAAATAAATCATTTTCTGCTTGTATTGAGGCATCAGTCTAGGTAAAAGTAAAAATGCTGCTTAAGACCAGGGACATACCTGCCCAAGACAAATAGTCCAAGAGCTCAGTCATGTCCTTCTTCATGCAGTCCAGAGTGGTACATCTCAAGTCGTTCACACCAACATAGACTATGATGGAGTCATAACAGTACTTGTTGTTGAGAGAGCTGATTGCATGTGAGATATGGCGGATCCTGGCACCTGACAGACAGCTGACCATGACCTTCTCCTTATCCAGCCTGTTGAGAGGGACATCTGTGTATCCCATAATGGAGTCACCTATAACTAATATGCCAGGTTTAGTGTTTAGCCTTATGGGCCTGACAGGTGAGACTGGTGCATAAGCTATTGTGTGTATTGTGTTCTGCCGAGGAAATATTATGTGTAGGGTGCTTGTGTTTGTGTTTGTGAGGTCTCTGGTGTTTAGGTAAGTTTCTGGTGAGAATCTCTGCATATGTAGGTATGTGTGATGTGGGTTTGGGTGGAGTAGGTGGTGAGGGGTGAGTGCTGACAACCCGTTTAGTGTCAGATTTACTGACTGGCGTGTGAGAGAGCATGGATTCAAGGTTTTTAATATAATTACATCTCTCACATGTTGAGTTTGTGTGGACTAGAAGTAGGGGGTTGTCTGTGTACATGAGGCAATTGCTATACTGCCTTAGGATGCCCAAGTCAACCAAGCTGGCTGGAGAAATTGTGGGAAGTTGTCCATCCATAGTGCTAGGTAAATTTATATGGTCAGAAACAGGAATATAGCAAGAAAAAGGGTCACACTTAGGAATAACTAGTGGGCAAGGTGTGTTAGTACCTCAGAGACTAGGCTTATTGCTACACTAGTCAGTACAGCAGGGCCTCAGAAAAACTCTTCAGGCTGTTATCACAATGGTTGCTTACACAGCTTCACTTTGCCCAAAAATGTGCTAAAGATGAGGACTACATTAATGGGATACAGCTGTATCTAAGGGAAAAATTGTCAAAATTATCTGTCCAGCTATGGCATACAATTGAGCAGCAGTGAGTGGTGTGGAGTGATGCTCAGACAAGCAGAAACCCATTCAAAGATGGGGTTTAAATACCAGAAGGTTAAAATCGAAAAAAAAAACTGTATCTGGACTATGCCACAGCTACTAGCTACACTATTTTAGGCTGAAAGCACTAACAGAAAGTTTCCTGCAGCAGAAAAACAGCAGTGAGACACTAAATAAATGGTTTAAACTGCAAAAAAGAGCACGAAGACTCTAAAGAATGCTTTTAACTGCAAACAATTCAAATACATAACACACTTCTTGGGGGGAAATCAGAACAAACAGATGCTTTTCAAACAGACAAAATTTCCAGTAAGTACTTTACAAACAGTGAAAAATAGCAAAAAGCTTTGCAAACAGTAAAAAACAGTAACAAAAAGTGATTTAGCAGCCCAGTAAGGCAGACAATTGCAGTACAACAGTGCAGATTCATTTATAGTAATAAAATACAGTAAAGAAGTAGGCAGCAGTTAATAAAAAGTGCAATAAATAGTAAGAATAAGCAATAAATAGTAAAAATAATCAAGAGGACACAACGTATGTTTTTTAGGAAGCTCAGAGGCTTCTAGTTATCTAGTATCTCAGCACAGAGTTGTGGCTGGTAGTCCTTTTCAGTTCATCTGGGTATGAACAAGTGAAACCTACTCAAGGGTGGGGCTTAAATACCAGAAGGCTAAAACCTAAAAAAAAAAAAAAACTTAAAAAAGCTCAAAAGAACAAATGAGGTGCTTACTCAAGCCCTAGACCATGCAACCTTTACTAGCCAGATACCAATCAGCACAATCCTCTCAGTAGAGTGCAGAAGAGCCATTTCCTATCCAAGATGGCCTGGAAAATGCACTCAGAACAAACAGACACTACAAACACACAGGCCCAGATGCAGCAAACCTGTATCTCAACTAAACTACAGCTAATGGCTACACTATTTTAGGCTGAAAACACTGAAGAAATGTTTACCACAGCAGAAACACAGCAGTGAGACACTAAATAAATGGTTTAAACAGCAGAAATGAGCAATGAGACTCTATAAAGAACTGCAAACAATTCAGTTATATAACACACTCCCCTGGGGGAGCAGGACAAACAAACAGATGCTTTACAAACAGAGAATATTTCCAGTGAATACTTTGCAAACACTGAAAATAGCAAAAAGTTTTGCAAACAGTAAAAACATCAACAAAAAGCAATTTAACTGGTCCAATAAGGCAGACAATTGCAATGCAACAGTGCAAATTCATTTATAGTAATAAAATACAGTACAAAAGTAGGCAGCAGACAATAAAAAGTGCAATAAATACTAAGAATAAGCAATAAATAATAAAAATAATCATGAAAACAGGGAAGTTATGGTTTTTAGGAAGCCCAGAAGCCTCTAGTCATCTGGTATCTCAGCACAGAGTTGTGGCTTGTAGCCCTTCTCAGTTCAGCTTGGTATGAACAAGCAGAAACCCACTCAAGGGTGGGGCTTAAATAGCAGAAGGTTAAAGCCTAAAAAAAATTAAAAAAGCTAAAAAGAACCAATGAGGTGCTTACTCCAAGACATAGACCAGCCAGCCTTTACCAGCCAGATACCAGTCAGCACAATCCTCTCACTAGAGTGCGGAAAGGCCCTTTCCAATCCAAGATAAGATCATTTATGAAATAAGCTGTTCCCTGTATAACAAGAAACACTAGAAAAGCTTAGGAAAGGACTTTGCTCACATACCACTTTGTCTTACTTTGATACAAGTTGTCTTACACTATTAGATCCAAGTGTCTAGGATTTTGTACATTATACCAGATACATGACAGGGCCCAAAGACTTACTGCATATGCTACAAGGCCTCTATCAGATATAGAAATGAAGTACAGCCAAATTGAAGAGGCGGCACTAGCTATTTCTGGGCTCATGAGCACTGATTTGTGTCTCTCTTTGGGAAAGACTTAACATTACTCACAGATCACAAACCGTATATTCAATTACCTCAAATCAAGCTTTCCTCTTAATATCATAACATAGTCCTTAAAGCATCAGCCACACTAGGTGGAGGACAAGTATTGCTAATTATTTATCAAGGCACCCTGTGAGAGATACATGTTAGACATGATCACTGAATATGCTGTTCCCAGGCCATTAACAATGAGAATATGGAGAATGCAAGTGAAAGAGACACTATTTTACACAAAATAAAAAGCATACAGCAGCTATGACATGTTACAAAATAGTAAAGATACTGAATGGAAAACAAAAACAAGACTGTATAAATATAAAAAAAAAACAAATAACAGTTTCATAGAGTGGGGAGGTGTTTACTTCATGCTTCTAGACTTAGATTGCAAAATGAACTAGAAAAACATATTGAGATAGCAGGAGGATGCCCAGTTAGGAAGGAAAAACTAAGTAAATGGTGAGGCACACAATATGGTTAACCAGTATGCATGAAGTGGCAGAGAAAATGCTGAAACTGTCTGCCCCTGTAGATATACAACACAACAAAGGAGTACCCACTTAAACGTATATACTTCAAAAAAATGAACTGATTTGAGCATTGACATTTATGGGACATCATATTAGTTACTACAAATTATTACTCAGAATTCCTCCTTGCAAAAACAGGATTTCATATATTATCACACACAGTAGTACCTACTCGTGACAAAATATTTGAACATTTTGGAATATCAGAGATAACTACTTATAATGGTCCATCTTTTAGTAGCTATGAGCTTAAAATAATTATGTGGATATCAAAAAAGTATGCACAGAAAGATGAAATCCGCGGTGGTGCAGCGGTAGCATTGTTGCCTCACAGCAAAAGGTTCTCCCGTTTGATTCTCGGCTGGAGTGTGGGGAGTGCCTTCTGTGTGGAGTCTGCATGTCCTCCCTGTGGTTGGGTGGCGTTCAAAAGACATGCGTAAATGGGCGTGCCTTCGTTGAAGGTTGGATGTCGAGCTGGCACCTTGGCGTTTGTGAAAATCTACTGCCAATCATTAGTGGACCGGATTTCCGCTGTGGCGACCCCTAACTGGGAAAAGCCGAAAAACAAACAAAAACAACAACATGTACAGAAAGATGATTCCACTTCTGCCACAAACCAGCAAGCTAGTGGAATGATTTATATAAAGTATCTGCAAGTCAATAATAGCTGCCACATTAAAGGATATCTCCTGGAAACTTTAATTAAACATTATGCTGACGGCATATAAAACATCAATTTGTCCTACTACTGGTACTGGGGCTAAGCCAACTAGTCTGCTATTCAGCTGTATCTTCAGAAACAAGATATGTTTTGTGACAAGACCCGTGGAGAGAACAGATCAAGAAAGGAAAAGAAGAGACCAGCCAGGAAAAAAACAAAATGAAAAACTTGCACACATATGCTGACGCCAGAGCAAGGACCAAAGAACACTTAATTTATGGTAAAAAAAAAAAAATGAGAGACTGTACAAGCATGAGTCTTTATTCAGGTCAAAATCGTACCAGTTAAAAAAAACAAATGGGCCAGTAATTACTGTTACAAATGAGAAAAACAATGCCACAAGGCATTATTAATTGTTAAAGCTTTGAAAGATATTTGTGGAGGTGAAGGAAGATTTGATCATCTTTCAAGTCCTGGCATTGTTCCAGCAAGCAATGATCTCCACTGAGAAATTGCCTGACAGTTCTAAGATTTATGCTAGAAGGTCCCAGAGGACTGCAAATAGACATTCTCTTTTACATAACTTTATTTATTCCTTTGTCACCTAATATAATGATGCCAGCTAGTATGATGACATGCACACTTGTTATTGAAAAAGATTTGTTTGCAAATTAATTTTCCATGCAAGTGTAACAGAATGAGAGAATATGTAGTTTTTCCATAAAAATCTACTCATTGAAAAGTATATTTATGCATATGTGTGTGTATGTATATGAATATATTCTCAGCCATCAATATGCAGAACCATCAAATTACACTAGACTGATTTCTGCACACTGAAACCTGCAAATATAAAAAAAATAATAATAAAAAAAAATAAAAAAGACAGAAAAAAGGAAACAAAGGTCTTCCTTTCATGATTGCTGAACTATAAAGAAAAAAAAAGAGTGTACACAGTCATAGTTTGTCTGTATAATGGTACTCTTAGGGAAAGTGTGCCAAACAGTCAGAGCCCGTAAGGCAAAACACAATGCCAGACACACTCGTCATTGGTGACTCCATAGTAAGACACACTGACGTCCCGCTCACCAGATTGAGTAAGGAGAAGGTTACAGTAAGCTGCCTGTCGGGCGCTAGAATCCGCCACATAACGCAAGCACTCAGGTCTCTCAACAGCAGGTACAAGTACGACTCAGTCATTGTCCACGCTGGTGTGAACGACCTGAGACGTACCTCCTTGGACTACATGAAAAGGGACATAGAGGAGCTCTCTGATTATGTAGCCCAGGCAGGTATGACCCTGATCTTGAGCAGTATCCTACCTTCACCAAGAATGATGCCACAATACAGAGACAAGATGATCAGCTTTAATAATTGGCTTAAACTCTGGTGTCATTCAAAGGGGATCCAGTGTCTGTCTGCCTGGGATGACATGCTGGACAAGCCACGCTGCTTCGCAAGGGACGGCTTGCACCTGTCACCCCTGGGCTTCCGGATATTGGCAAAGGCTCTTGCCACGCCCATAGTGCCTTTTTTAGGTAAGGCTCAAATTCTAAACCTACCACCCTAGAACACAAAAAAGGAAAGAAACTAAGGGTAATGCTGCTCAATGCCAGAAGTCTCAACCTCAAGATGCACGCACTCGAGGCCCTTCTCAGTATGGAGAACATCGATGTCTGTGCTGTGACTGAAACCTGGTTCAAGGCTCCTGAGAGCACCCCGGCACTATCAGGTTTTACCTCATATCATGCTTTCCGGCCCCAAAATCTGGACACCACCAAGAAAGGAGGGGGGGTGTCCATATTCATCAAGGACACCCACACCTCAAGATTGGTGGCAACGCACGATGCATCAGAGACCATCCAGGTGCAATTAACCATAGGCAAGACTGCTCTGTAATTTATAGCATGTTACAGGCCACCCTCTCAAACTCAGGAACCTCACATAGCTTTCCTGAAAACACTGGAGGGGATAAATGTATCTCCAAACACCATCATACTAGGTGACTTCAACTACCCGAATATAGACTGGGATCACTACTCAAGCCCCAACACTCTAGCCCAAAGGTTCCTAGAGTTCATAAACTCAAATGCCATGGAACAACTAGTCACCATCCCCACAAGAGGAGAAAACATACTAGATCTCATCATCACGAATATGGGGTCACAATGTTCAACACCGGAAGTATACCCCTCACTGGTGAGATCAGATCATAAACTAATCTCACTGGAAGTCCACATCCTGCCCCCACCTGAGATAAAAAAGACCACAGTGAAGAACTTCTCAAAAGCCGACTTCACACTTCTAAAGACTAGTGTGGTCTCTTTTAAGGCCCCCGAGCCTGTGGAAACCATTACTCAAGCCGCTGAATCACTTACAAATGCCTTCTACCAGCACCTACAGGACTGCATGGATCATGCAATCCCAAACGAAACAAAGACTCTTTGTACCAAAGGCAAGCATCCAGTCTGGTGGACCCCAGCCATAAACAAGCTCTACAACAAAAGGAGGAAGCTACTACAAGATAGAGCAAAATCCTTAAAAGGGAAGACACCTTTGATCATTATAAGTAAAAAACTACGATCTCTCATAAAATCATCCAAGGCAAATTTTGAGAGAAAAGTCACTAAGGACTCAAAAGACAATCATAAGACCTTCTTTAGCTATGTTAGAAACCTGGGAGGAAACTCCCAGATATGCTCAGAATTAGTTCAAAATGATGTAAAAATCACTGAACCTACAGACATTGCCAACATACTGGCTGACAGGTTCAGTGCAAACTCTCCCAAAAGGAGAGATATCTATACCAGAGGATTGTAGCCTCCCAAACATCTCAAACACTCAGGTGAGAACTGCTCTCTCCAAGGCGAAAAACACAGCATCCATGGGACCAGATGGTGTCCCCGGTTGTGTGCTCCATGAACTCAATGAGGAATTAAACCCGCAGTTAGGGCAGCTGTTTAATCTTAGCCTCACCTCAGGATACGTACCCAAGGAGTGGCGTACGGCAACTGTGGTCCCACTTCACAAAGGCGGTGCCTCCACCGACCCTGGAAATTACCGTCCCATCAGCTTGACAAGCCTGATCTGCAAAGCTATGGAGAGGATCATAATGGAACTCATAAATAAAGACATAGGGGACTTGCAGACTCTGGATCCAACCCAGTTTGGCTTTGTCAAAGGCAGATCATGCCTTTTAAACCTGGTTGACTTTTTCAAAACAGTCACCAAGGCCATTGATGAGGGAAAGGCAGTCCACACAGCCTACCTCGACCTGGCAAAGGCTTTCGACACAATACCCCACTCAGGTATCATTGAAAAACTCATCAGCTTAAATTTAAACCCATACGTCACAAGATGGGTTGCAAACTGGCTAAGTGACAGAACCCACAGGGTCAGAGTTGCTGGCGCCATGTCAGACTCAAAGCCTGTCACTAGTGGTGTCCCACAGGGCTCAGTCCTGGGCCCACTCTTGTTCGGCATCTACTTTTCAGAAGTACAAGCAAACACAGGAGGGTTATGGCTGACAAAGTTTGCAGATGACTGCAAACTGGGCGCCATAGTCGAGAACACATCTGACACAGATATCCTTCAGAAGGGTCTCATAGAAATGGATAACTGGTGCCAGAGCCATGGCCTAAAGTTAAACGCCAAGAAATGCATAGTCATACCCTTCGGGAAAAACAAGGTTACCCCTAGCTACCATATAGGTGGCAATCCACTAAACACAGAAGAGGTTATCAGGGATCTGGGGACCCAGGTTGACAGTAACCTTTCGTTTGACACTCACGTTGCCAAAGTAGTTAGGAAGACCTTCTACATTGCCCACCTGATCATGAAGGGATTCACATCTAGATCAGGGGAGGTCATCGTCCCCCTGTACTCATCACTCATCAGACCAATGATTGAGTACAATGCCCCATTTGGAATGTATCTGACCCAACACCTGCAGCAACTGGAAAGGCCCCAAAAGTTCCTCACCAAAAGGATAAAGGGTCTCAAAAATATGTCTTATGCTGCCCGACTGAAGGAACTCCAGCTCTATTCAGTCGCTTACCGTCTGCTCAGAGGTGGCCTGTGCCTGACATACAAGGCCATGTCCAACCCGGAATTGATGAACATGCTTCACCTCAAAAAATCTAGATCCCTCAGAACTACAAGGGCGGGAGACTTAAACCTTGACACGGTTATTAATAGGACGTGCTGGAGGGACAGATTCATCACCCAGAGACTCCCTATGCTGTGGAACAAAATCCCGGTACATGTGAGGCAGAGCACCTCGCTGACCTTGTTCAAGAGAAATCTTGACCAATGGATGGGAGATCGCAGATATACCCCAGGGATTACCTCAGTGTCACTGCTTGACAGAGGCACAGCAAAATAATGGGCATAGTATTCTTCAAACTAAAGGGGTGGCGAAAGCCACAAAACTCTGGGCTAGGCTTATAAATGCCCTTGGGCAGATAGCCTAGTATGAACCTATGAACCTATGGTAATGTAATCCATAGGACTGGGGTTAGGGGTAACAAAAGGGTTAGGATTAGGGCTAAGGTTAGCACACATGAGTAAGGATGTAACAAAAGGCTACAGTCTTGAAAAGACTACTACAAGATTCAAATAGTATGTTCTACCCTTGAGGCCATTACTATTCCATATCTAAAAGAAGTGAGTTGCCTCTATCATTCAGGCTAAGTTTTATTGCAACTCTATGGTTCCACAGAGAATATTGGACTGACTGTTGGATCTAAAACTGTTTGGGTATGATGTGATCCTACTGTTTTGTGAACTATTCCCACTACAGCTTGTTGCCATAGGCCACAGATGTGTCCATATGCTAATATTTTATTTAAAGTATCTGATAGAAGTTTAGTCAAATGTTTCTTGATTCTGTATACTACATTCTCAGGAACACTCTTACTATGATTACTTTCTTCTTCAGAATCCACATAAAAAAGGATTAGATAATTTCACAAGGTCTCTAGACAACCCTCTTCTGTCAGGACTGAGTAGTTCCTCCATAACAAAACTGTATCATCAGATTGTATCTGTGGAGTTATATTACTAATTATTTTATTTTTGTAATTCCTGATATTTCTAGGACAATAGACTTATAAATTATATGTACTGCCACACTTAAAACCTGGTTTACACAATTTAATCTGTTGTGACTAGCCTGACTGCAGTCTTCACACATTAAATCAGTACAAGTGTACCTAAAAATGCTCTATTTTACCACAAATCCGAGTGCGCCTCCAGGCATTTCTGCTGTTAACTCCTACTGATGCCTCTAGGAATCAAATATTGCTTGTTGATATTTGCATTAATAATCCAAAAACAATGCTACATAAAAAGTAACAGAATACTTCAACTTAAAGCATATATGATGGCAAACACAACTGTATTGATATTTGACCTCTGTCTAATGTAGCTAAAGAGATATTGAATATTATTTGTTGTTGTTGTTGTGTCTTTCGGCTTTTCCCGGTCAGGGGTCGCCACAGCGGAATTCCGGTCCGCTAATGATTGGCAGTTGATTTTTACGTACCGGCTTGCCAGGCCTGACGCACAACCCTCAACGAAGTTACGCCCATTCACGCATGTCTCCACGCAGAAGACGCTCTAGCTGAGAATCGAACCGGACAGCGTCTTACTGTGAGGTGATACTGTTTATTTATAGTGTAATAATTTTGATATTTCTCTAAATATCTCAACATTCAGATAACACAGACAGAACTGCATAGCCTCATATGAAAGTTTGCAGCTGTATGAAGACATCCTGCTGGCAGTATGTATTTTGCGTGAATAGTTACTGAAATATCATAAGCTGTTTATACAACATTACAAAATTAATATTCACTGCCCTTATTTTGGCTTATAAAATCAAGTTTAAATCATCACACTGAATGAATGTCACCAAAATAAAGATTCATTTATGCTGAATAGTTTGCCATTTACAGTTTTCTAGTAACACTTTTGGTTCCAGAGATATGGATATTTGTTTGAACTGTAAGGTGATAACTTCATTTTTACAGAGGCTCAAGCCACACCCACTGGGAGTTAAAGGTACACACTCAAAAGAGCTTTTACTGGAAGGAATGAGTTAAAAACAATATTTTGTTTGATCACCATATCTTAACCCACAATTATTTTGCACAAATATTTTATTCTTAATATGCTTTACGTGACTCTCAATAACATGCAAATCTATAAACCCTTCCTAAGCTCCAGTTAATAAAAGCAGCTTGTTTAATTTTGTTCATTTGATGCACTATATCATAGTGCTTCTGTAATTTCATTCTTGTTCAGTCAAAAAATTTAAAAAAAATGTAAACCATATTAGAATCTTCCAAGTCTTGTTAAGGTGCAAGTGTAACCATGAAGCAATCTGCTTTTTCTTTTCAAAGTTTGACACAATCCCTTAAAACAGATTCAGAATCCAGTAAGTAGAAAAAAGCTGCAGGTACTCCACGACAAACGAAGCCAACCAGTTTCTTTAGAAAAACACTGCTTTAATCAAAAGAGTAAGCGCTTTCACATCTATACAAGATGCTTCATCAGACTTCAAAAAGCAGAACAAACAACCAGTTTAAAACCATTACAGGTCATCCATTAGACCAATGATGCATCAGGTGCAATAATTCCATCTATCACCATGGAAACAATTATACAAATTGAAAATGTTAAAACATTAGAATGTTTGAATGCTTCAGTATATTTGAAGAATTTTTATACTTTAATACATTCAAAAAACTCTCAAAATACTACTATAAAAGCCATATAAAAACACTAATAATACTAATAAAACACTGATAAAAACACCTAAAGATGGGCTGATGTATCTTTATACTTATTATAATGTAAAATGGTGAAATAAATGAATGCAAATATAATTGTAAGAAAAATAAAAAACTCTTTAGTGTGGTAATGGGCGATCAACAAGGAAAGGTTTCAGGCTGACCCTATCATTGAGACCATGTCCCAAGTCAGCTCGCAGCCTGATGGTCCACTTCCCTTCTTCCCTTTCTGTGAAACCAATGACATTCCCCAATCTCATGGTGGTGTGTATAAGCTCCAAAACCATAAACATAAAATTATGTGTGGTGCCATGAGTCAAGACATGTCTCGCTAGGGCGTTGTTCTCATTTTCCCTGTTGATGGCATACAAGTGCTCTCTTATCCTCTCCCTGAGGGTCCTATTGGTTTTCCCCACATAAAAACTGTTACATTTCTTACAAATAGCTAAATAAACTAGATTCCTAGGCTTACAATCAGCATAATGACTAAATCTGTATGTTACATTAGAATCTGGATGTATAAAGATATCACTACTATTAATAAATGCACACTGATTACAACTGAGACAGGGAAAGGTGCCCTTCCTAACTGATAAAGGTTTGTTAGTGATATTCCTTTCATAACAAAGCATATTCCTGATGGATTTGGTATTTTTATAACAGAACGAAGGGACAGAACCTACTAGATCCTTCAACCTGTCATCCAGTTGTAATATCCCCCAGTTCTTCCTAATAACATCAGTTATACTTTTATTTCTGTTAGTATAAGTGACAACCATTCGTTTATTATTCCTCTTAGCAGGTCTCTCATCTATAGCTGTTTCTGCCATATTCCTTCTAATGTATGGTAGTGCCATGCCTTCACGCTCTACATTTTGTAAAGTGGACAAATCCGTATCGTGATACCCTCTAGCTGAAAAATCTTCACGTAAATGTATTAATGTCAACTCAAAATCAGAATCATTGCTGACTAGACGTGAACAACGTGTGGCTTGATTCTTAATGATATTTCTATGAATGTGTGGGGGATGCATACTGTCTCGATGTAAATATGCATTTCGCCTGCAAGGTTTCCTATATATGTTTGTGTCAAGTCTACCTTTATTCTTAGTGAGAGTAACATCTAGAAAAATTATGTGTTCAGCTGAAGTCTCACCTGTTAGTTTCAAAAATGTGGTTGTATTGTTCATGTAACCAATAAACTCTTCTAGAGTTGGCAAATCACCACTCCAAACAAAAAAGAGATCATCTATGAACCGCTTATAGTTCTTAAAGCTGGAGTATAAATCATGTTGCAATATGTACGTTGATTCCCAATATGCCAACACTAAATTGGCATAGGAATTCGCGCACGGTGTACCCATCGCCACTCCCATAGTTTGTAAATAATATTTATTGTCAAATAAGAACACATTGTTCTCTAGAACCACTTCCATTAACATGGTAATTCTCATAACCTTGTTAGTAGCCATCCCTTCATTTAACAGAAACAATCTCAGAAATTCAATACCTATGTCATTCGGTATGCTCGTGAATAGAGACTGAAAGTCTAAGGTCACCAAAATGTCAGTGTCAGAAAATATTTTAATGTCTGCACTACATTCCACTAAAGATTCAAGAACGTGCTTGGTGTCCTTCAAGATGAAAGAATTAGAATTGGCAAAAGGTCTCAACTGTTTCTCGATGTAAATGGATATGCTCTCAGTTAACCACCCTTTCCCTGACACTATAGGTCGTAGGGGGGGAATCACCAGAGTCTTATGTACTTTAGGGAGGCCTCTTATTACTGGTACTAGAGGTTTCTCTATCAAGCAATACTTATACAAATCTTTATCTATGATATTGCATAACAGCATGTCATATAACTCAGCATGCACATCTCTAATCACCTTGTTCAGTTCATACAATTGTATGACTCTGTAGGTGTCAACGTCTGATAACATGTCTAACATCTGATTTTTATAAGACAAACTATCAAGTAACACTATTGCTCCCCCTTTATCTGCTGGGCGGATTACTATGGACTCATTGCCTTGCAAAGACTTCAATGCTGATGTTTCACTAAAGGTTAAATTGTGAAATTCAGATTTAAAATCATGTAGTCTATATAAAGCAAAAAAAATCATTCGTACAAGCTCTCTCAAAGGTGTCAATAATTGGATTCAACTCAGGTATAAATGTAGATGGTCTCCTATAACCATAAGGTAAAGCTGTTCGAGTAGTGTTATCATTCTTAAAACATAAATCTAATGCTAATCCTCTCGTAAAATTCTTAAGCTCCACAATTAAATTGCTGATATCCATACCTTGCGAGGGTACGAATGATAAACCTTTTTTTAACACATTGTTTTCAGCCTCAGATAAAACATAACATGATAAATTAATTACAGTTCATTAGATCTGTCCTGTGTGGTTTCTTGTAATTCTCTGGCACCTTGGTCGATTGTTTGCGTTTTTTCCCTTGATAATGGGGGTGCCAAGCATTCTGTTTCAGTCCTTGAAACGATAAAGGGAAAGATAAACTAGTGCCAGCTTCTACAGCTGATGAAACGCCAGCTTCAGGATTTATTGTAGTTTTCCTTTTTACTGCTGGGCCAAAGCCACGCATATCAACTGTTGAAGTGTTATTGGGTGCTGCGATGGCACTGTCGGTGTCCTGCAACGTCGTGTTCGTTGATGCTATATTCATCTGTACGCCATCTCCTAAGACCCGCCCTGCTCCTTCCTGCACTGCTGAGGATACATTAGAGGTTGCAGGTATAGTGGGAAGTAAATCAGTGCGACGCCCAGGTCTATGTTGGTCAAGAGGAGTAATGGTATCAATATTTCTCGGTCGGGTAGACTCCCTAGGCCAAGAAAAAACGTTCCCTCGCGAGAAATCTGTACAATCTCGCTCTAACGTCTTCTTTTTTTGTGTCAACAGTTTATTGTCTACTGTGAGAAGAGTATTCAAAAGCTCATCATGAAACTCAGTTAGCTGATTAGGTGTAAGAGATGAGTTCAACTGTTTTTCGATAGATGAAACCTGTTTACATAGTTCTTCTTCAATAGAAACATATTGTTTTACTAATAACCTCATATAGTTGTTACTAGTCTCTATATTGAGCTTCTGCCAGTCTGTCAACAATTCTGGGTATGTCGACCTAAATGTGGGCATTTTTAAAATCCGGAGGCCTCTTGGAATTATTTTTAAAGATAAGCAAGCCTCCATGTGTCGCTTCTGCCACTGAATATTTTTAATTTTCACCATGACATCTTCAAACCTCCGCATCAATTGTAACATGTTCATATCTAGTTTATGTCCTTCATGCATCACTGCCGTATTGGCTAGCTGAGTATAAGTAAATCTCAGCAAAGGATTATTATTAGTCAATATAAGTGGCATGAATGAGGTATTGTTAGATCCATTGCTCTCACCATTAATTATAGTCTCTTGCCTGGTCCCTTCTGTCATGTCCCTTCGAGGATTCAAAATGGAAAATATGTGGAAATAAAAAAGCCTCTGAGGGTAAGGTACCTGCTGAACGCCAAAAATCAAAATTAAGTAGAAAAAAGCTGCAGGTACTCCACGACAAACGAAGCCAACCAGATTCAGAATCCAAACAAACACCATAAATAGTTTCAGCATTAAGTGCACCAAAGCTTTAAGAGATAGTAAACTGAGGGGTGATAACACCAATCCAAAAACAAAACCTACCAATAAGGACCTCCTCACAAAGGTTACAGAACCTCAATGAAAAAGTGTTTCCACTCCAAATAATGAACATCATCCATTCTTTGTTCCTCTCCATGCTCTGCTCCCATCTTCACTACATTCACAAAGAACTGGCATAGCAAATTTCCTTGTAAAATAACATGTTCTTCATATTGATCACTGTTGCAGTAACCTTAGCTATATGGGCTATATCCTGCCAAGGATATAATAGCCACCTATGTTCTAAAACTTCAGGACACCTTCCATGCATCCAGACTGTCAGGTAGCGCAAGCTGAGTTGACTAAAAGATAAGTTTGGGCTCAAAGTTCTTCAGAATTTTACTGCCGCCAAAGAGTACGCTCCTCAGAGGTTTCCTGGGATTGATGGTTGGCCGATGCCGTTCCTTTGCAGGGCAGGTAAGTTCCCTTCAGGGAAAAAAAAAACTTATTTTCTTATTTGTGTCAATGTTTTATAGCTTCCATCTTCAGGAAAACTATTTTAAAGCTAACAGCGTTATGTTTTAATGGGTTGTCATGAGACTGTAACATACTTTTAAATGGAGTGCTTGCTTTTCCCTGTCATTTTAAAAGTGGTGCAAAGTAATTGAAAACATTTTTTTTTTGTGGGGAATTTGTTTTTATTTCATTTTTGTTGGACTGGCATAGTGTTTTAAAGTGCTTTTACCGTGTTTTTCTGTAAAAAAAAAAAAAAAAAGAAACTTTTGTAGACTGGTAGTGTTTACAAGCATTTGCTGCTTTTCATCCCTGGGAAACAGGCACCATTTTCAGCTTGATCATGGAACAGACTACTGGTCTCAAGGTCGGTCCTTCTTCAAGCCACAAAAAGAAAAAATTAAACAAACACCCTTTGTCACCACACCAGTATAGCAATTTACCTCAGCTGCAGGTGGGTAACTGTGCTGTGTCCATTTGTTGTACCTCAGACCACTCATCTTTTACCCTAAATCCCTCTGTTGTAGGACCTACAGCCACTATGGATCAGGGTAACCCGCATCCTCTGTGACTGTTGGGGTCCCCTCAGTGGGCAAGAGAGAGCCACTGTTATGTCAGAATGTTGTAGTCATGTCAGAGGAAGCTGCTTCTACCATTAATTACATAGTTGGCCCCATTTTTCCTGTCAAAAAGAAACTGAAAACCAAGCAAATATCTACTCCTCCTCAAATTTCTTTGGATAGGAGTAGTTTACTGGGTCTGACTCAAGGTTCAATTCAGGCTATTGATCCTTCATGTAAAGTACTTTCTAGTACAAGAAAGAGGGATACCTCTTTTCCTGAAGAGATTCAAGATGCTGAATTTGAACAGGCAGATGCAGGGATGGATATATTTTTTTCCCTAAGACTGCTGATTCAGACTCAGAGGAGGGCTCTGGTTCTGATTCTCACTGTGGGGGGAGGGGGGTCTGTTTCTCTGAGACTGTTGCTAGAATGTGCCAGTGTTTTCAGTGGGAGAGCACCAATGTTTCTCAGTCCCTCAGAAAATACTATGAGTTGTTGCAGAAGGATTTTCCAGATACTAATCCCATTCCCCCTGTTCTGCATCCTTTAGAGGATGGGTGCATTACTGCCTGCAAGTTTCCTGATAGTCAGCCAGCAATCCCTAAAAAGGCAGATAGAATGTACAAAGTTCCTCAGGTTTTTACATTTTTATACACTATTCCCAAAGCTGACCCAGCAGCTATAGTTCTAGTTGATCCCACTGCTGCTAAGCACCTAGTCATTTCCAATCCTACTCTTTCTGATAAGGATGGGAAAATTATTAATTGATGTGGGGAAAACGTAAATACTTCTGCAACTTAGATTTTCAGAATTTTGAATTGTCATGCTCATATGTTAGCCATGGTGGTGCAGCGGTAGCGTTGTTGCCTCACAGCAAGAGGTTCTCCCGTTTGATTCTCGGCTGGAGTGCGGGGAGTGCCTTCTGTGTGGAGTCTGCATGTCCTCCCCGTGGTTGGATGGGCATTTGAAAGATATGCATAAATGGGCGTGCCTTCGTTAAAGGTTGGACATTGAGCTGGCACCTCGGCGTTTGTTAAAATCTACTGCCAATCATTAGCAGACCGGAGTTCCGCTGTGGTGACCCCTAACTGGGAAAAGCCAAAAGAAAAACAACAACAACAACAACAACAACAAGGCTCATATGTTAAAGTTTGCTCTAATTGTGAAAGTACGAGGAATGTTTTATCTTCAGTTTCTTCTTGTGAGGAAAAATCCTGCTTTAAATAACTTAGTTTCTTCTAATGCATAGGTTGTTTGCATGTGTGTATGACTCCACTGATTCTTCTTCAGGGCTATGGCCACTGGTACTGTTTTGAGGAGGTTTGCATGGCTGCATTCTCAGACCCTCTTAGTTGATGTTAAAAATGAGATTTTGAATCTACCCTTAGATGGAGATTTAGTGTTTGGCCCATGTTCTGCAGAGATGAACAAAAAGTGCAATGAAAGGAGCAAGCTGATCCAGGGAATCTCTAAAATTTTCAGCTCTCCTTTTCCAAATTTTCCAAGGGCTTTTTATCTCTTCGTCCAGTTTTGGCAAAAAGCTGAATAAACAGTCTCAACAAAATGCAGGTAAACAGACATTTAAGAAGAAATGGCATGGGGATTCCAAAAAGAAGACTTGAACATCCCAAAAGCAAGGACAGTCCAAACAGTCTGAATGATTATCCAAAAGCCCTTATGATCCCCTTCCACTCTAGCCCCTTTTTTCTTCTTCCAGGAAGTCTGCATCTCCATTTTCTCTTTGGTAACAGATAGTTTCAGGCAAATGGTTTCTGAAAATCATTTATCAAGGTTGCATGTAGCAGTGGGAGGAAATTCCTATTTTCCAGGGTCTCATTTCCTATCTTCCAGATAAGACTCTTTTGTTTCCACCAGTTCTGCATCACATGCTGTTCCAAAGAGTGATACAACCATTTCCTCCTTCCCAGGTGGGGAAAGGTTTTTATTTAAAAATGTTCCATAGTGCCAAAGAAAGAAAATGCTTGAAGATCAGTTCTGGATCTTTCTTTCCTAAACCTATTTGTGATAGTGCCCAAATTCAAAATGATGTTAGTTCATAACATGTTACCTCTTCTTCCGCTTTCAAATTTCCTGGTAACACTAGACTTAAAAGATGCCTATCATCACATCCATCTTCATCCAGACTTCAGATGTTTCTTAAGATTTTGTGAGTCTGGATCATATTATCAGTTCTCTGCCTTGCCCTTTGGACTATTTATCTACTAAAAGTGTTCACAAAGTGCCTAGATACAGTTAAAGCTCATTGCAGACTACATGGTATCCACGTTTTTCCATATTTAGATGACTTGCTTATCTGTGCAGAGTCTTTTTTCAAAGTGTCAGGAATCTTCTTGGGTGAGAGATCTCTTCATACTTTTCAACTGTCCGAATTTTCACAGAATGTCCAGATTTTTGGCTCATATTTTTGGTCTGTTTCTCATAGAATTTGTGGTTTTCTGGCAAATCAGTGGTATGATTTGAGGACTGAAGTCATTAAATGATGACATACATTTGAGTTTCAGACTTCATATCCTTCAGAAAATGTATGTTAAAACAAACCCTGTTATTCTAGCAACTTTCTAAGATTATAAGAGCAATATTTAAAATCCGGCCCTATTATTTGGCATTTGTCTGCCCATTTTGTCAGACTTTGTCCAGATTTCTTTCACTAAGAAGTTGAGAGATATGGATCTCTTATATATATATATATATATATTTATATTGGGATTCCAAGTGAAAATTTAAAAGTTTCTTGATTCCTTCACACATGATTGTGTTCTTAGGATGTCAACTAAATACCTCAGTTCAAAAAGCTCTATATCTGTTTCTAAGGGTTTCCACCCAGACTTCAGTCACTATGAGGGGAATACCTCAGGATTGTGGGTCTCATGGCATCTATGATTCTCATGATATCACTGGCAAGACTCCATATGAGAAGGAAACAATGGTATCTGAAATCTGTTTGGTCCCAGCACTAACACCTTCTATCTTTTCAAATCACAGCCTTTGGTGGAGATAACAGATATCCTTAAATCCAGATCTCCCCTTCTGCCTCCCTGCTCCAAAGCAATCAGTCACCACAGACACCTTGGACGTTGCTTGCGGAACAGTTTCATGAGGGCTACAGTGGATGCGGGTGTATGGGACACCAAGGACAGATGCAAGCATATAAATATCAAGGAGATCCTTGGCTGATCAAGGCACTCAACTCGCTAAACCATCTTTAGCCCCTGGGACCTCTTCAAGTGGTTACAAACATTACTACAGTCATGTGGCACAACAACAAGTAAGGGGGAACCAGGTTGTACCCTTTTGCAGATTAGCAATGTTAGCTTGGGATATAGCTTTACAGCACAGTCTCACTCTACAGGCTTCTTGCATTTTATTTTATCACAGCAAAATTTTGTGGCAGACAAGTTGAGCAGGACCAGGGTAGATCCTCATGAATGGAAACTAGGTCAGGAGCACTTCCAAGATTTGATCCATCTGTGGGAAGTTCCTGAAGAAGACCTTTTTGCTTCCTCTTTGAACAATCAACTATGAAGATTCTGTTCCAGGACTCCATGCAAGAATTCTTGGAAAACAGATGCCTTTTCTTTTCATTGGACAGGAATGCTCCTGTATGCTTTTTCCCATTTCCGCTAATACCCAGGGTAATTCTGATGATCTAGATGGAATCCCCCAAGATCATTGTGGTGACTCTTTTCTGGTGCCGGCAAGAAAGTCTGCTACTAGAAAATAATATATTAGCAACTAGAAAAGATTTTCTAGTTGGTGCCAACAATATAACCAGCACCCATTCAGAGTTAGTTGTTCTCTGGTTTTACAATATTTGTGTGAGTTACTATACTATGGCCTTTCTTATTCCTCTAGCAAGGTTCATTTATCAGCCATTTCAGCATGTCTCTCCATGGATCCTCCTCTTTCAATGCAGTCTTATGTCAAAATGTTTTTGAAAGGGAGCTTGCATAAGAGTCCTCCAAGAAAAGTGGTGGTCCCTCCTTGAGATCATAATTTTGTGTTAGAGAAGCTAATACTTGCTCAATTTGAACCAGCTAACCTGGATGACTTGATGTTCTTAACATGGAAAGCAGTTTTAATGATTACTCTGACATCTGCAAGAAGGGTATCCGAGTTGCAAGCTCTTTTGGTGATTCAGCACGATCTCATTTGTGACAGAGACAGGGTTTCTTTGAAAACTAATGCTTTTTATTCCTAAAGTGGTATCTGAGTTTACTTTAAACCAAACTATCCATCTCCCCATTTTCTTTCCTAAACCTAAAAATGAGGGAGAAAAGATACTTCATACCTTGGATGTTCAGACAACTCAGTCAACCTGTGCCAAAACAGACTATTTCCAAATGGCTGTCTAAGGCTATTACCTTTGGCTATAGGTTTATAGGTTGGTACTAGGCTATCGGCCATAGGGCCTATGCAAGCCTATCCATAACAATTCCCTGGATATTTCTTCCTGCAATATTTACTTCTCTGGAGCCCTGTCTAGCAGGGAGACTGACATGATCCCCAGGGTGAATTTCCTAACTCCCATCCAATCATCAAGGTTCCTTTTGAAGAGGGACAATGAAGTGCTCTGCTTGACATGTATGGGCAGTCTATTCCAGAATATGTGGAGTCTCTGGGTCAAGAACCTATCCCTCCAGCATGTTTTGTTCATTGTGATGACAAGGTTTAGAACCCTGGAGTGTGTGGCTCTGAGGGATTGGGATTTCTTTAAATGGAGCATGTCCAACAACTCAGGGTTTGACATGGCCTTGTATGTCTAGCAGAGATCACCTCTGAGTAGACGATATGTCACAGAGTATAGCTGGAGTTTTTTTAGACGGTCAGCATATGGCATCTACTTTAGGCCTGTGATTCCTTTAGTGAGGTATTTCTGTGGCCTTTCCAGCTGTTGCAGATGTCTTTTGAGGTACATACCAAATGGGGCATTATACTCTATAATGGGTCTAATGAGGGATGAGTACAGTGGGACAATGACCTCCTTTTTTCTGGATGTAAAGCCCTTAGTGATGAGGTGTGCCACATAGAAGGATTTCCTGACTGTTGTGGCAATGTGGTTATCGAAAGTGAGACCACTGTCCACCTGTGCCCCTAAGTCTCTCATCACACTTTCGATGTTTAGTGTCCTGCCACCTATGTGGTAATTCATGGATACATGTTTTTTTCCAAAGGGGATAACTATACATTTCTTGGCATTAAGCTTGAGCCCATGGCTCTGGCACCAGGCATCTGTTTCTGTAAGGCCCTTTTGTAGAATATCCACATCATTTGGGGATTCAATAATGGCTCCCAGTTTGCAGTCATCTGCGAACTTTGTTAGCCAGAGTCCCTTAGTTTTGGCATGTACTTTAGAGAAGTAGATGCCTAACAAGAGTGGTCCCAGGACTGAACCCTGAGGTACTCCACTTGTCACTTGCCTGGAGCTGGATTTGGAGTCGGCTACTTTTATAATCTGGGTTCTGTCAGTAAGCCAGTTGGCAACCCATCGAGTGACGTAGGGATTTATGCCCAGCTTAGTAAGTTTATCTATGATTCCAGAGTGGGGGATGGTGTCAAAGGCCTTGACGAGGTCCAGATAGGCTGTGGGGTCTGCCTTACCCTCGTCCACAGCTCTGGAGACTGATTTGAAGAAGTCAATCAGATTTAGGAGACAAGATTGGCCCTTCACAAACCCAAACTGGGTGGGGTCCAGTGTTTGAAGGTTGCCAATGTCTTTGTTTACAAGTTCCCTGATAATGCGTTCCATGCCCTTGCAGATCAGGCTTGTCAGACTGATGGGACGGTAGTTCCTGGGATCCAAGGCAGATCCCCCCTTGTGGAGTGGGATAACTGTAGCTGTGTGCCACTCAGTAGGCACGAAGCCTGAGGTGAGGCTATGATTAAACATGACACTTAGGTGGGAGGCCAGTTCATTTTGTAGTTCATGTAGTACATAGCCTGGTATGTCATCTGGTCCCATGGATGCTGTATTCTTAGCTTTGGAGAGTGTGATTTCTACCTGTGTGGCCGTGATTACTGGAATTTGGCAATCTTTTGATATTGAGATGGGCGCTTTAGGGGCGTGAGAGGGGGTGAAGTTGGCACTAAATCAATCTGCCAGGATATTGGCAATATCCTTGGGATCCGTATATTTAATGCCATTCTGTTGTAGCTCAGAGCAGATCTGAGCATTGCCATTTAGATTCTTGACATAACTATAGAATGCTTTGTGGTTGTCTTTGGAATCTTTGGCAATTTTATTTTCGTAACTAGCTTTTGAGGGTTTTATGAGGGATCTCAACTTCTTACTGAGGCTGGTGAGAGAGTTTTTTGCATCCTGGTATTTTCCTTTTTTCTGCAACAGTTTCTTCCTTCTGTTGTATAGTTTGTTTATAGCAGGGGACCACCAGATTGGCTTCCTTTTTTTGGAGAAGAGCATCTTGGTTCTATTTGGGATGGCACGATTCATGCACAAGTGGATGTGCTCATACATAGTTTCATAGTATAGTACTAGGCTATCTGCCCTGGGGCATTTGTAAGCCTAGCCATAGTGATGTGGCTTTTGCCACCCCATGAAATGGTACAAAAATGTACAGAATAAATCTAGAATACTGTGCTTCTGTCTAGTAGTGACACAGTGAAGGTCCCCTTATATAATAGAATTAGTTTACTGTGCCCCTGTCTAGCAGTGACACAGAAGTGACCCCTGGGGTAAACTTACGATCTCCCATCCACTCATCAAGATTTCTCTTGAAGAGAGTCAGTGAGGGGCTCTGCCTAATACGAACTGGGATCCTGTTCCAAAGCATGGGAAGCCACTGGGTTATGAATCCATCCCTCCAGCATGTCCTATTCATACTTGTGCCGAGGTTTAAGTCTTTAGCTCTCGTGGTCCTGATGGATTTGGATTTTTTGAGGTGGAGCATGTCCATCAGATCCTGATTGGACATGGCCTTGTACGTCAAGCAGAGATCACCTCTGAGCAGGTGGTATGCTACTGAACAGAGCTGAAGTTTCTTTAGTCTGGCAGAATAAGACATATGTTGGAAGCCCTTGATCCTTTTGGTGAGGTACTTTTGTGGTCTCTCCAGCTGTTGCAAGTGCCGGGTGAGGTACATACCAAATGGGGCATTGTACTCAATCATGGGTCTGATGAGGGAGGAATATAGGGGTACAATGACATCCTTGGATCTGGATGTGAAACCCTTCATGATGAGGTGTGCAAGGTAGAATGTTTTTCTAACCACTTTGGCAATGTGAAGAAAAATAAAGTACAGGTCACCGCTGAATCTGTTCAAAAACTTCTTTAATAAAAAGTAAGCGCTTTCGGAACAAATCCTTCATCAGACATAATACTTGCATCACTAAAACAACCATTTTTAAAATATGATTCATCCAATCATGTACTCTTAAAAACCCGCCTTTTTTGCAGCACTGGTTTAATGGGTAAGACATCATTGAGCCCAGGTGGTCTGTGTGCTCTAAGATCCACAATCCATTTTGATTCAGCTAATGCTGTTCTATGCTGAATATCCCCCCCCCCCCGTCACTAACTGTAATGTTTACAATGCATCTAAACTTAAAAGTGTGTGTAGGGTACTGGTTTACATGTCTATATAGGGCATTACTCTCCTGTCCTGTTCTGATGTTACTAATATGCTGTAGAATATGAACTTTTAACATATTATTTGTCATTCCCACATAAAAACATTCACATTGTTCACAATTGGCCATATACACTAGATGTTTGGTTCTACAGGTTGCCCTCCCTTTAAAAGAAAATGTTTGTCTCATTTCAGGATGTTGATATTCAGTATCACTGTTGATATACTTGCAGGCCTTACAGTTGCCACATGGGTGTGTACCTGTATTGAACTCAGAAGTATGTTTCCTATCTAAATGTACCTCTTTACATAACAAATCCTTGAGATTGTTGTTCCTTCTATAACGGAACTTGGGACGTTCAGCTACTACATCTTTAAGGCCAATGTCACTTGTTAATATGTTCCAATTGTTTTGGACTATCCTGCATATGTCCCTGATATTACTACCATATGTGAAAAGAAGTGTGGGTTCATCATTCTTATAGCTATGAGTGGCAGTGTCTGTCCTACTATCAGATCTCTTCATCCATGGTCTGTTATGTGTCTGTCTATATCTTGTATTGTTACTTACTACTTTACTAACCATTTCCCTCCTGTAACCCCTTTCTGTAAAGTGTTTGCTCAATTTAGATAGTTCTCCCTCACAACACATATCTTCTGAACATACCCTAGATATCCTACCCACTTGGCTCTTAACAATATTGGGAAAGATATATCTAGGGTGCATACTGTCATAAGATAACAGTGTATTACGCCAACATTGTTTTCTGTGTAATTTGGAGGTGAAGCCATGGTCACTCTGTTCCACACAAACATCCAGAAAATCAATCTGGGTAAACGAAATCTTAGAACTAAACGTCAAAAAGGTAGTGGTGGTATGCAAAAAAGCCATGAACCTCTCAAAAGTGGATGGATCCCCATCCCACAAAATAAAAACATCATCCACAAATCTGACATACAGGGCTACATATTTGTCCCATTCTTGATTGTTAAGAATGACCTCGGTTTCCCATTTGGATAAAACCAAATTAGCATAGGTGTTGGCACAGGGGGTGCCCATGGCTACCCCCTGTGCCTGTCTATATATAGACCCAGGTCCTATAAAGACATTATTGTGCAAGACCAAAGATAATAGTTCCTGCACTGTTTGTCGCTTGTGTTCAGTTGCCTCCAATCTGCTAATAACTTCTCCCACTGCTGCAATCCCATACTGATGTTCTATAACAGTAAACAAACTGTTGACATCCAGTGTGGCCATCAGAAACCTATTACCATTCCGTTTGGTGACTGCAGCTAAAAGCCCCAGGAATTGCCCTGTGTCCCTCAATATATTATCCAACTTGTCTAGGTATGGTTTTAACGTAAATTCCAACCATATGGAAATATTTTCCGTGACCCACCCTCTCCCCGAGACAATGGGTCTGGAGCTGGATTTGGAGTCGGCTACTTTTATAATCTGGGTTCTGTCAGTAAGCCAGTTGGCAACCCATCGAGTGACGTAGGGATTTATGCCCAGCTTAGTAAGTTTATCTATGATTCCAGAGTGGGGGATGGTGTCAAAGGCCTTGACGAGGTCCAGATAGGCTGTGGGGTCTGCCTTACCCTCGTCCACAGCTCTGGAGACTGATTTGAAGAAGTCAATCAGATTTAGGAGACAAGATTGGCCCTTCACAAACCCAAACTGGGTGGGGTCCAGTGTTTGAAGGTTGCCAATGTCTTTGTTTACAAGTTCCCTGATAATGCGTTCCATGCCCTTGCAGATCAGGCTTGTCAGACTGATGGGACGGTAGTTCCTGGGATCCAAGGCAGATCCCCCCTTGTGGAGTGGGATAACTGTAGCTGTGTGCCACTCAGTAGGCACGAAGCCTGAGGTGAGGCTATGATTAAACATGACACTTAGGTGGGAGGCCAGTTCATTTTGTAGTTCATGTAGTACATAGCCTGGTATGTCATCTGGTCCCATGGATGCTGTATTCTTAGCTTTGGAGAGTGTGATTTCTACCTGTGTGGCCGTGATTACTGGAATTTGGCAATCTTTTGATATTGAGATGGGCCCTTTAGGGGCGTGAGACTTATGTATCTTAGGCAGGGCCTTAAATATGGGCGTAACTGGTTTGTCTATCTTTAGGAACTCATGGACTTCTTGTTCTATCAAGCCCCTTTCTAACAGGTGGTAGAGCTGACTGTGAACATTGTCTATGATCATTCTGATTTGTAGTGGATTGATGGATTCATATTCACCATTAGATGTTAACATTGCTTTCAGTTTATTCTCATACCAGTGCGTATCTAACACTACGATGGCTCCCCCTTATCCGCCATCTTAATGGTAATATCTTTTCTGTTCATAAGGCCATGTAAGGCCATCCTTTGCGTGGACGTAAGATTATAATAACCATGTGCACTTCTTCCCTCAAAATATTTAAAAAGGTCATTTTCACATCCATTCATAAACAGGTTCAATGTAGGTGTAAAATTAGGAACAAAAGTACTGGGTTTCTTGGGTCCTAAAACACCCCTAGCTTGATTATCAAAAATCAACTTAAACATAACACCCCGACAAAACAACATTAAATCAAAAACAATATCACTATATACACATTGCTTGCTGGGGACAAAGGTCAAACCCTTATTTAAAACATCTATCTCATCAGTGCTTAGCTCAAATTGTGATAAATTATAAACAATATTGTTGCACATACTATAAGTCACTGTATGGTCCTCCGACGCTTGTCTATGATCCTGTCCTCGCTTAAGGACCTCTTTCCTGCTCCTTTCCTCCTCACAGGAGCCGGTAGGTTTCCCAAAAAATGTATGGATGCTGCATATGTTTTTGGTCGAGCCCCTGTTTGTAAATCGCTTCCCTTTACTGTAGCCACCTCAGAGCTGGAAGCTCCCCCGTGGTTGCTGAAATGAGCCGTGCACAAGTAAGTGATATGATGGAAGGCACTGCTTTGAGCAACAGTAATGTGTTTTTACACAGTGATACACATTTTCCGCGTTTGGCGGAACACTCTTCAACTCCAGGGGGAGCTTCCAGCTCTGAGGTGGCTACAGTAAAGGGAAGCGATTTACAAACAGGGGCTCGACCAAAAACATATGCAGCATCCATACATTTTTTGGGAAACCTACCGGCTCCTGTGAGGAGGAAAGGAGCAGGAAAGAGATCCTTAAGCGAGGACAGGATCATAGACAAGCGTCGGAGGACCATACAGTGACTTATAGTATGTGCAACAATATTGTTTATAATTTATCACAATTTGAGCTAAGCACTGATGAGATAGATGTTTTAAATAAGGGTTTGACCTTTGTCCCCAGCAAGCAATGTGTATATAGTGATATTGTTTTTGATTTAATGTTGTTTTGTCGGGGTGTTATGTTTAAGTTGATTTTTGATAATCAAGCTAGGGGTGTTTTAGGACCCAAGAAACCCAGTACTTTTGTTCCTAATTTTACACCTACATTGAACCTGTTTATGAATGGATGTGAAAATGACCTTTTTAAATATTTTGAGGGAAGAAGTGCACATGGTTATTATAATCTTACGTCCACGCAAAGGACGGCCTTACATGGCCTTATGGACAGAAAAGATATTACCATTAAGATGGCGGATAAGGGGGGAGCCATCGTAGTGTTAGATACGCACTGGTATGAGAATAAACTGAAAGCAATGTTAACATCTAATGGTGAATATGAATCCATCAATCCACTACAAATCAGAATGATCATAGACAATGTGCACAGTCAGCTCTACCACCTGTTAGAAAGGGGCTTGATAGAACAAGAAGTCCATGAGTTCCTAAAGATAGACAAACCAGTTACGCCCATATTTAAGGCCCTGCCTAAGATACATAAGTCTCTGACAGACCCACCACTCAGACCCATTGTCTCGGGGAGAGGGTGGGTCACGGAAAATATTTCCATATGGTTGGAATTTACGTTAAAACCATACCTAGACAAGTTGGATAATATATTGAGGGACACAGGGCAATTCCTGGGGCTTTTAGCTGCAGTCACCAAACGGAATGGTAATAGGTTTCTGATGGCCACACTGGATGTCAACAGTTTGTTTACTGTTATAGAACATCAGTATGGGATTGCAGCAGTGGGAGAAGTTATTAGCAGATTGGGGGCGACTGAACACAAGCGACAAACAGTGCAGGAACTATTATCTTTGGTCTTGCACAACAATGTCTTTATAGGACCTGGGTCTATATATAGACAGGCACAGGGGGTAGCCATGGGCACCCCCTGTGCCAACACCTATGCTAATTTGGTTTTATCCAAATGGGAAACCGAGGTCATTCTTAACAATCAAGAATGGGACAAATATGTAGCCCTGTATGTCAGATTTGTGGATGATGTTTTTATTTTGTGGGATGGGGATCCATCCACTTTTGAGAGGTTCATGGCTTTTTTGCATACCACCACTACCTTTTTGACGTTTAGTTCTAAGATTTTGTTTACCCAGATTGATTTTCTGGATGTTTGTGTGGAACAGAGTGACCATGGCTTCACCTCCAAATTACACAGAAAACAATGTTGGCGTAATACACTGTTATCTTATGACAGTATGCACCCTAGATATATCTTTCCCAATATTGTTAAGAGCCAAGTGGGTAGGATATCTAGGGTGTGTTCAGAAGATATGTGTTGTGAGGGAGAACTATCAAAATTGAGCAAACACTTTACAGAAAGGGGTTACAGGAGGGAAATGGTTAGTAAAGTAGTAAGTAACAATACAAGATATAGACAGACACATAACAGACCATGGATGAAGAGATCTGATAGTAGGACAGACACTGCCACTCATAGCTATAAGAATGATGAACCCACACTTCTTTTCACATATGGTAGTAATATCAGGGACATATGCAGGATAGTCCAAAACAATTGGAACATATTAACAAGTGACATTGGCCTTAAAGATGTAGTAGCTGAACGTCCCAAGTTCCGTTATAGAAGGAACAACAATCTCAAGGATTTGTTATGTAAAGAGGTACATTTAGATAGGAAACATACTTCTGAGTTCAATACAGGTACACACCCATGTGGCAACTGTAAGGCCTGCAAGTATATCAACAGTGATACTGAATATCAACATCCTGAAATGAGACAAACATTTTCTTTTAAAGGGAGGGAAACCTGTAGAACCAAACATCTAGTGTATATGGCCAATTGTGAACAATGTGAATGTTTTTATGTGGGAATGACAAATAATATGTTAAAAGTTCGTATTCTACAGCATATTAGTAACATCAGAACAGGACAGGAGAGTAATGCCCGATATAGACATGTAAACCAGTACCCTACACACACTTTTAAGTTTAGATGCATTGTAAACATTACAGTTAGTGACAGGGGGGGGGATATTCAGCATAGTACAGCATTAGCTGAATCAAAATGGATTGTGGATCTTAGAGCACACAGACCACCTGGGCTCAATGATGTCTTACCCATTAAACCAGTGCTGCAAAAAAGGTGGGTTTTTAAGAGTACATGATTGGATGAATCATATTTTAAAAATGGTTGTTTTAGTGATGCAAGTATTATGTCTGATGAAGGATTTGTTCCGAAAGCGCTTACTTTTTATTAAAGAAGTTTTTGAACAGATTCAGCGGTGACCTGTACTTTATTTTTCTTCACTTGTTTCGACTAGTATTACAGGTCTTCAGCATAACTCATTATATTTTTGGTAGCACTTTGGCAATGTGGGTGTCAAATGAGAGTTCGCTGTCTACTTGGGTCCCTAGGTCTCTGATTACTTTTTCCGTACTCAGTGGGTTGCTGTCTATGTGATAATTTGTGGGTACTTTGTTTTTTCCAAAAGGGATGACTATACATTTTTTGGTATTTGGTTTAAGGCCGTGACTACGGCACCAGTTGTCCGTTTCAGTGAGGCCTTTTTGTAGGATGTGTGTATCTGCTGGTGTATCGACTATGGCGCCTAATCTTAGTGTAGGATTTTGCAGTTGAACTTTCAGATCATGTCTACATGGGTGTTGTGAAGTTTGTCACTTCTGACTTCAGTAGCATGAAGTTGGCTTTGGAGAAGTTTTTAAGGAGGTTTCCTTACTGGGGGGGGGGGGGATGTGGATGTCAAGGGTGACTTGCTTATGGTCAGACCTGACCAATGAGGGGGTGACCACTGGTGTGGAGCATCTATCTCCCATGTTGGTAATGACCAGGTCTAGGATATTGGAGCCCCTGGTGGGACAATGGATTAGTTGATACAGGGCATTGGAATTTATGAATTCCAAGAACCGTTGGGAAAAGGAGTTGGTACCCGAGTAGTTTTCCCAGTTAATGGCAGGGTAGTTGAAATCACCCAGTATTAGGGTGTTTGGTTGTATCTTAATATTTTCCAGTATGTTTAGAAAGGTGCAGTGAGAATCCTGGGGCATGGTGGGGGATCTGTAGCAAGCGACAATTTGGATTGCAGCTAACAAAACTATTATAGGCAGGGTCAAAGCTCACTCTACCGAGACCTTGGCTTCATCTATGGCATTTTGCAAAGGGTTGGATTCTAGAACTATTCTAGAAACTGCTATTTGGTCCTCTGTAAATGTTTTTACAAAGGACTATAAGCTTGATTCCTTCTATAGGCCCAGATCAGGCTTTGCTAGGACCATTCTCCAAGGGTTCCTAGACTATTCTCCTTCCACCAACCAAATGTAGTAAGCCAGGGTAATCTACCTGTATAGTTTAGCCTACTGCAGTAGTGACCAATATGATGAACATAGTACAGCTGTGTAAGTAACCATAACATTAGATGTTTGAATGATCACTGCTGCTGTTGCCACTCTTTCTATTACCATCCCTCTTGTTTTTTTATATGCATTTTATGCCAGGGTGTGGACATTTATTTTTTTGTTGTTACTAGCTGTGTTTTTTCAGGGCTCATCCTCCCTTTCTCTGTTGGCAGGAAAGCTCTGAAAGGCTTTGTGCCCAAACTTGAGCTGCCCGATAGTTTGTTTGCATGGAAGGTACCCTGAAGCTTTGGAAGCTGGCCAGCTGTTATATCTCTGGCTGGATATAACCCATATAGCTAAAGCTACTGCAGGAGTAGTCATTTGAACATCTACTGTTATGGCAAGTTTACTTACACAACTGTATTTTCTGGAACATAGGCATCTCTGAGGTCTGCAAAGCCTTTCTTAATTATAATCTTCTTTCCCTCCTGCCTTCAGAGCATAGAAGCTCAAGGCTGTCTAGTTAAATCCACATTTGCAGTGCACTCATTGACTTCCACCAAATTCTTGTCAGACTCAATTCTGTCAACTATGCTGGGGCATAACACTTCCCCATCATCATTTAAAGCAATCTGGTTATCCATACTCAGTATTTACTTTCACCAGGTTCCAAGGCAGCAGCAGGAATATAACATTCTGCCTTTCTTTTCCATTGCTGAACTTGTAACTGCTATTGTTACACTTTGACCACCTACTGTCAGAGTAGAGTAATTTCTTTGGTGCCTTAGCCAAATTCCCCCTAGATAGTCTGAATACCACCTTGGTTTTAATCCAAAAGGAGGCTGCTGGGCCTAGTGGGATTAACCTCAGTCAACAAACCATAAATAAGTAAAAATGCATACATACGTACAAGTCTAACCTATATAAAACTTCATTGAAAGCTTAATTGAGCGAATCGCTAATTGTCAAACTCAAATCAGCAAAAGCTCAATTAAGTGAATGACCATTCCAGCCAAACATTTCCTAGGGAAAACAACTAGTAAGCAGATACCGACTGGAACAAATACAACAAAATTTAAAACCCTGCAAAGTGGGGACTTCGTTCCCCCACACCCCCCTAACTATATATACCAATTCCAAGATAGCACTACAGTGGAGAAAAGGGTAAATCCTCAATGATGGCCAACTATGTCCTTTCCCTAGGAAATTTATGACTGAAATGATCGTTCACTTAATTGAGCTTTCGCTGAATAGGGTTCGACGAATAGCGATTTGCTCAATTAAGCATTCGATGAAGTGATACAGACCCTATCTAATATGCCTACAGTAAATAAATGCTTTTAAATTACAGTTAGTAATATGATTATATATGCCTCACACAGCTTTAGGCTTTAGTGAGAACATTTTTTATTTTAATTTAATCCAATGGATTTATTAACTAGGTTAAATGGATTAAGTCTAGATATGACATGGTCATTTCTTATGTTGAAGTGAACAGTATAACAAGATCCTCCATCTAGGATAAGCAACAGGATATGGTGGGATTATCTAACATCCTTGCAAGCATGGGAAAAAATGTATCTTCTTAGTTAAACCTTTCTATCACCTCATATGGCACCCGAATATCATGGCAAAGTGTTGCCGTTTATTTGGTGACAAACAAAATGGTGACACAGACAGTGTTTGCTGGACTGATGTGAGATGCGGAACATCTGTTTCACCTTCCTTCATGTGTAGTACCAATACTGAATATGAAAGTGTCCCTTCCTCATACTGAATAACCAGCAACAGCACTGTGTGAGGAGGAACAAGGCACCGGACAGCAGCAGGATAAAAGCAACTAGTTTTATTAAATGTAACGTTAAACGCTTAACGAATCACCGTGTTTTTCGTCCTCTATAAAAGACTTCATCAGACAACATTAAAATGTTAACTTGACATTTATATATGCTAACACAAATTCAAACCATCCAATGGTATTCCGCACGTCATAAATATGTATTCGCAATTCAATATATTGCAACATAATTTAATCACCTACAATCTTGAATATGAAACATAAAAATGTATAACCATCAGCAGGCATATAACATGTGAAATACATGGTTAATATGATTCAACTCTAAAAAATGTGGCATGAAAAATCTATATATAAAATAGATACACAAAAGGGTATATATAACTCAATAAACCTAACACATCTATTTTCTTCATGACAATACTCCCACCCAGTGGCCAAGATGAAAATAACAAGAAGAAATCTTGACAAATGAATCTATGATAAACTATGTATATGAAATTAATATGAATGATGTGGTATAAAACATATAAGACATAATATAATAAGACGTCGTACATAAATGTGTACCAACAATAACTACAATAAATATAAAATAAATCCTAAATTGATAGATAAAATGTAAATATAAATATGTCCTATCAATGTATATATATATATATATATATATATATATATATATATATATATATATATATATATATAAAATACTATACCATGTATATGTAAAACCATATAAAATCCACAAAAATATACAAATTAAACACGTGTATATAATCTACTTATAATCTAGCTGCCCTCAACTTCAAAACGGGTGCAAGGGAAACATTATCATTTAAACCTGGGAATTTGTTGGCCTCTAAAATAATTTGCCAATATAATTCACGATATTCAATTTTAGTTTCCCATAGCCCACCCCTTTCATCTTTCTGAACTTCTTCAATGATAAAAAACGTATATTTAGCTAGGAGACATGTGATGGTGTGTCTGTATAACGCATTACTTTCTTTTTTATTTTTTATATCATTAATATGTTCATAAACTCTCCTTCTTATTTTTCTCTCAGTCTTTCTGACATAAAAACCAGAGCATATCCCACATATAACAATATATACAACACCATAAGACTCACAAGTGCTGTATGTTTTGCTTACAATTTCCTTTCCCCTTGATTCAATAAATACACTTCGTGTGTCCGCCATCCAGGGACATTGTGTGCACATCTTGCATGGGGATGTGACAAAAGGCTTATTCGTTTTCTTTTTATCTTTATTCTGAAACAACAACCAATCTTTAATGTTTCGTCCCCTTCTAAAAATAATGCTCGAAGATTCATTGTGTTTTAAACTGAGGTCAGTTAGTTTAATAAACTTGTCCCATTCTTTATCAAATACTTTTTGAATTACACCTGCATCTCCACTAAAATCAGTAATAAAGACCCCCCTATATAATTTGTCATTATCCCCAGTAAAATTTGGAGCTCTTTACTTAAAATAGGTTCAAATCTATTTTTTCTACCTTTAATAACTTCTTCTTCAATCTTATTACAAAATTCTAATGGATAACCTCTTTCTAAAAACATTTGAGTCAAAAAAATCACATTCATTAACAAAATCTTGATCATTTGAGGTCATTCTAGAGATTCTAACAAATTGGCTTTTCACTATACTTTTTTTCTGGTGGAGGGGGTGTCCACTGCTAAAATGCAAGTACGAATTAGAAAAGGTTTTCTTTCTAAATACTTTTGACTTGAAATAATTTCTATCCTTAATTAATGTCACATCTAAATAATTCATTTCATTAAGACCAATTTCATGAGTAAATTTTAAAAAAATTGTAGAATTGCTGATATAATGTATAAATTCATCCAATCTTTCTTTGCTATCGTGCCAGAATATAACTATTTCTCATACTGACTTTTTAGCCCACTTCAAATTTCATGACAAAAAGAAATGAAAAATAAACAAGAAAAAAACTTTAAAGGTAAAGAATACTTTGCTAAATGCCAGAAGGCTTGGCAAGCCTTGAAAATAAAATGAGCTTTTCCCTGCCTGGAAAATGTTGATATCTGTAACATTATTATAAACTTGAAGTGCCTTCCATCGAATGGTTTACTATTAAAAACTTGAAGTGCCTTCCATCGAATGGTCACGTTGCTAAATGGGAAGGTCGAAAAGTAAAACATTTTTTCACCCCTTGTTAAACCATGTTGATATCGACAGTTCGACTTTCGCTGTTTTGGAAATGTGGCTGTTGGATTACATGTGCTGTTCAATGTTCGATGATGCCAGTTTGCTACGCTCCCATTCGATGTTTAGCCCTTTTGAAACTGTTCAACTTAAGGCACTTCTACACTTCTAGATTTCAATAGTAAACATATATATATATATATATATATATATATATATATATATATATAATATATACATACACACACACACACACACACACACACACGCACACACACACACATCTATATATATATATATATATATATATATATATATATATATATATATATATATATGAAACAGACATACATATCACAGATTCTTGGGTATTTTTTATTAAGATCCAATAAGATAGGTGGCTGTATCTCAGTCTTTTCAAAAGAATACATTAAAGTCAGAATCCAAGACTCCAAGAAGTCAGCAGAGAGCTAAAATACTCATACAATAATTAATATTACTGGTACTGAATTTTAGGAATAGTATTAGAGGAATCTACTTTGCTCCATTTTATAGGAATCTCTTGTTCACCATCTTTGTTCCCTAGAGAGCTTGAGGATGTTATGACTAAACTCCAGAATGTAAAAATCAACAAAAATACAACTTTATGATTAAACTACTCCACATCAGATAAACATGCCCAAATATAAATTTATTTTTTAATCAAAACAGCTTAGAACAATCAGTATGAAGTCTGTCTGTGGATGGCAATATCCTAGATCATCATCATCTTTTTTCGGTTGTTCCCGTTAGGGGTCGCCACAGTGGATCTCCTGTTTCCATTTCTTCCTGTCCTCTGCATCTTGCTCTGTCACACCAACCACCTGCATATCCTCTCTCACCACATCCATAAACCTTATCTTAGGCCTTCCTCTTTTCCTGTTACCTGGTAGCTTCATCCTTAGCATCTTTTTCCCAACATACTCAGCATCCCTCCTCAGCACATGTCCAAACCAACGTAATCTTACCTCTCTGGCTTTGTCTCCAAACCTTTCAACCTGGGCTGCCCCTCTAATATACTTATTCCTAATCCTGTCCACCCTCGTCACACCCAGTGCAAATCTTTACATCTTTAACTCTGCCACATCCAGCTCAAACTCCTGCCTTTTTGTCAATGCCACTGTCTCCAACCAATATAACATAGCTGGTCTCACTCCCCTCTTGTAGACCTTCCCTTTCACTCTTACAGGTACTCGTCTGTCACAAATCACTCCTGACACTCTTCTCCACCCACTCCATCCTGCTTGTACTCTCTTCTTCACCTCTCTTCCACACTCACCGTTACTCTGAACTATTGACCCTAAGTATTTAAACTCATCCACCTTTGCCACCTCTACTCCTTGTATCCTCACCATTTCTCTATCCTCCCTCTCATTCACTCACATATATTCGGTCTTAGTCCTGCTGACCTTCATTCCTCTCCTCTCTAGAGCATATCTCCACCTCTCCAGGGTCTCCTGCACCTGTTTCCTACTCTCACTACAGATCACAATGTCATCTGCAAACATTATAGTCCATGGGGACTCCTGTCTGATCTCGTCTGTCTACCTGTCCATCACCATTGCAAATAAGAAAGGGCTCAGAGCTGATCCTTGATGTAACCCCACCTCCACCTTAAACGCATCGTCACTCCCACAGCAGACCTCACCGCTGTCACACTACCCTTGTACATATCCTGTACCACTCTTACATACTTCTCTGACACTCCTGACTTCCTCATACAATACCACAACTCCTCTCTAGGCACCCTGTCATATGCTTTCTCTAAGTCTACAAAAACACAATGCAACTCCTTCTGACATTCTCTGTACTTCTCCATCAGCACTCTCAGAGCAAGCATCACATCTGTAGTGCTCTTTCCCAGCATGAAACCATACTGCTGATCACTAATCATCACGTCCCTTCTTAACCTAGCTTCCACTACTCTTTCCCATAACTTCATGCTGTGACTAATCAATTTAATCCCTCTGTAGTTACTACAGCTCTGCACATCACCCTTATTCTTAAAAATCAGTACCAAAACACTTTTTCTCCATTCCTCAGACATCCTCTCATTTTCTAAGGTTTCATTAATCAATCCAGTTAAAAACTCCACTGCCATTTCACCTAAACACCTCCATGCTTCCACATGTATGTCATCTGGACCAACAGCCTTTCCATTCTTCATCCTCTTCATAGCTATCCTTACTTCCACCTTGCTAATCCACTGCACTTCATGATTCACTATCTGCACATCATCCAACCTTCTCTCCCTCTCATTCTCTTCATTCATCATCCCCTCAAAGTACTCTTTCCATCTGCTCAACACACTCTCCTTGTTTGTGAGTATGTTTCCCTCATTATCCTTTATCACCTTTACCTGCTGTACATCTTTCCTAGCTCGGTCCCTCTGTCTAGCCAGTCAGTACAGGTCCTTTTCTCCCTCCTTAGTGTCCAACCTTTCATACAACCCTTCATATGCCTTATCCTTAGCCTTCGCCACCTCTCTCTTTGCCATGCACCTCATCTCCTTATACTCCTGCCTACTTTCTGTGACAATCTCACTTCTCCTTTGCCAAGCTTTTTCTCTGTATACTCTCCTGTACTTCCTCATTCCACCACCATGTCTCCTTGTCATCCTTCCTCTGTCCCGATGTGATACCAAGCACCTTTCTAGCCGTCTCCCTTACATTGCTCTGCTGTAGTTACCCAGCTATTTGGTAACTCTTCACTGCCACCCAGTGCCTGTCTTAACTCTTCCCTGAACTCCACCTCACAATTACCCTTTTTCAATTTCCACCATTTGATCCTTGGTGCTGCCCTCACACTCCTCCTCCTCCTCTTCTTGATCACCACCGTCATCCTACAAACCACCATCCTATGCTGCCTAACTACACTTTCTCCGGTCACCACTTTACATTCTCCAATCTCCTTCAAACTGGCCCTCCTACATAAGATATAATCCACCTGTGTGCATTTTCCTTCACTCTTGTATGTTACCGCATGCTCCAAAAAACTAGGATCTTTCTGCACCCCCCACCTATGGTTACACCCTCTGTAATTAACACAGGTTATGCGACCATCATCATTAGCCAAAGAGTATAGTTAAACTCTTCCCCAAATAAATTGTTCTTCCTAGTCATTACCAATGGAAAATACAATGTACTAAATTACATGTTTATGAAAACAGACTGGAATAACATCTTCACTGATTGCAACTCTCCTCAGGATGCTGTTAATGAGTTCTATGATAGTAATGTTTTTCACTACTGAACACATGCCAGTAAGACACAAACATATAAGTAAATTCAATAAAAAGCTTTTGCAAAGTCACAAAACTTTCAAATAATTACCCAAGTAGTGAAATTAAGTGAAGATTACATGTAACTACAGGAACAACTTACTTTTTTATCAGATCTTCCCCTTCTAACTATGAACTCATCCTGATGTCAAAAGATGAAAGCAATAAAGCATTCTTTAATTAAACCAGAAAACTGCAGGGAAGAAAATGTAAATGTAATATCCAATCAATAAACAATGACCTGATCACCCATTCAAAAGATAGATAAATGTGCATGCACAATAATTTGGGGCAAATTTCACTATAAGCAAAGAAACATGTCAATTTGTCAGAATGCTACAGAGACAGGGAACACATCTGTTATAGAACTTGAGACATATCTGCTGCTACACGTAAAACTAAAAACTCTGGTTCCATGTAACCAGACAATATATGTGATTGTTTCCTATACAGTATCATGGAAAGGTTGACTAGACCTCTGTCATTCACATCAAACAAATGTTAGCAAATGGACACATCTGTGACCTATAGCAATGATCTATAATGGTACCAGTTCACAAAACATGACGATCAGAATGATAAGGCAGTGCCTGCTTGCCTCTCCTCGGTAAGATGGGATGGGAGCATTTACGCTGGTGCCTTTCCACAACACAATTGCTGGTGGAGCTCCGAGCTACAAGTGTGCTGTCTGTAAAGGGGAAATGGATTTGGTTACATCACATCCAGCAGCAACATGGATAATTCACTGCAGGCCCATTGCTCTCTTTCCATTAGATATTACAAGCACATAACAGAGTGTGGCTAGGGATGTATAACAAAAAAGCCATGCTGGATGTCTGGTTGACAGCTTCAGTTATCAGTACTCACCCTGTGGGACTGTATGGGCTTTAAATAGCTCTTGTTCAGGAGGAAATGGATGAGCCATCTAGACTACAGAAGGCTGATTGTTGGCAGGCAATGGAGACTCTCCCTCTTTCTCTGTATATATATATATATATATATATATATATATATATATATATATATATATATAGATTCACTTTGAATCATCGAATGTTTAGAACATCGACGTTCTGATCATCGAGACCAGAACATCGATGTTCAGAACATCGAAGGTTTAAAGTGGAAGTGCCAGGTAAGTGAAATTGTACAATTTTGGGTATGTATGCAGGGCAGCAAGGTGCAGTGCATGTTTTGTGTGTGTGTCTGTGTGTGTGTGTGTGTGTGTGTGTGTGTGTGTGTGTGTGTGTGTGTGTGTGTGTGTGTGTGCCATCTGAGTGTTGGCATTGCAGTTAGGGTATGGGAAATCTCCTGTTTAGCGCTACTGCATATAGCAGTAAACGGTAGATTTCCCTTACCACGCTGTAGTGCGATTTCGGAGTTACAATATTAAAGTTGGGGGTACATAGTTTTTGTACGTTTTTTGGTGTTTGTGTGGTTCATTTTGAACCTTCGATGTTTTGAACATCAATGTTCTGGTCTCGATGATCAGAACGCCAATGTTCTGAACATTTGATGATTCAAAGTTAATATATATATATATATATATATATATATATATTATATTTAGTATATGTCAACAAAGAGTTAAGCAATCAAGCAATCAATCTTCTTGAAGGTCAATAGGTTGCAAATCTGACAACAGAACCTATTATACATATATTTATTAACTTATTTCTGTCTAATGCATAGACAAAAGTGTTAATAAAAATATACTGCCCTGCCATTATGTATCAGTCTCATAGTTTATAGGGTATAGAAGCAATAGTCTTCATGAATTAACAGAGATCCAGGGCTGCAGATTGATGTGCATTTCTTTACAGACCTCTGAATACCAACTACTGATGTTGCAACACCTCAAAAAAGGATGCTCAGAAAACCCAAAGGTGGAAATTGCCATCAAATTGGAGTAATCTCTCAGGATTTGGGAACATAGGCTGATGAAAAATGAAAGAATACTTTCTGGTCAGTGCTTGCATGTGTCCTTATATCCCTGAGAGTTCGTTTCAATTTGATATCCATCTCCACCTCCAGGTTTTCTGAGCAATTCCATCAAGATATTGCAGCACCCACAGCCAGCTTTCAGTGGGTTATACCTGCTTCTCTATTTTGCTCAATTGCTATAGCTCCGTTGCGAATAGTTTCAACATAAATCAGTAGAAGGAATTAAAATGTGTGCTTCTCATAAAAGAAAGGGATTTTTTAAAGAATTATATATACATATATATATATATATATATATATATATATACACACACACACACACACACACACACACACACACACACACACATACAGAAAGGAAGAAATTCAACATCATATAGTTATACAGTGTTAGGAATACATTGAAACATCAAGGTAATCTTATACAATTAATGCATTAAGAGCCTTGGTATTTCAATAGCAACATTTCAAGGCTATCCCAACAACTAAAGGTCTTAGTATGAGTTATAGATCTTATTCTGATCACTTCTTTTTCAGTTTTACATAGTACTGCTATTAAATTTAAAAATTCTTTGAACACAGGGACTGAGTTTGATTTCTATTATTTTGTAATAAATTTCTAGCAACTGCCAAAAGACTCCAAAATATTTTTTGTTGTTTGGCTTTTACAAATACAGGGAGTGAAACATTCATTAGTATTACTGACCTAGTTAAAGAGCAATTATCAGACCATAACCCCTAAAACATACTTATCTCTTCTCAATGTACATTTAATTATTCACAATCCATAAACATGTGTCCAGTCATCTTTTACATCTTTACTACATCTTCAACAAACTGAAGAAGTTGGGTCTATATCACTTCAGCAAATACTTACTTTGTTGAATTGCTATTCGTCAAACCCACATTGTCAAAACCTCTCTTCATCGAATGGCCGTTTCATCGAACATTTTCACAGGGAAAAGCAACAGCCAGCCAACCTAGCACGTCTCTAAATTCTAAAAATTTAAAACCCACACAAGTGGAGGGCTGTGCCCCCCACACACCCCTAACTAAATATACCAACTTTGAGATTGCACTACAGTGGGGAAAAGGGCAAATTCCTGATGCTGGCCAACCATTTTTTCCCTTTAAAAGTTTTGATGAAATGGCTATTTGATGAAGGGAGGTTTCAACAATGTGAGTTCTACAAATATCAATTCAACAAAGTAAATATTCACTTAAATGATATGGACCCGAAGAAGTCAGTTTACTAAACTTAGAAATTTTATAGTGAGCAACAAACATTCTTATATTTCCACATAAAAACTTTCCAGTATAAGCTTGAAGAAGTATGACTAGCTGATTTAAGTAACAAAGTTTTATTCTAAACATCTGTTGAATAACTCAGTATACTACTGTCTAAAAAGTTGTAGAATGTTGCATCAGAATTATTATTACTTATAATTAACTTATATAACTTGGACAAGACTACTTTGTAGGTCAATTTATCTTTGATGATAGCATTCATATATCCATACAATAGAAGAATACTGTTCTCTTCTCTTCACTCATATTATCTACAAATTCATTTAATTTCTTACTGATGGATAATATTAATTGGTTAACAGATTCATCCAACTTATAATCTTTCATTAAATATTCTGGTGACTTAGATTTTCCTTTTTCAAAACAATCAATAAATAATAATCCATTCCTTTTTCGTAAATTCGTTTTAACACTGTTCTGACTATCCTTAAATCTAGAGGTGTGTACAATGGGAAAGTACAAAATTTTTCATTTTTATATTAATGGAGTTTTAAAACATATTTCTTAACTGTTTTAAGAACTGATTTCATGTATGCAAAGTCTAAAGACTGAAATTAATTTCCTTCTAAGGTAAATTTTATTAATCAAATGAAAGGATTGTTACATATTTCTAATGTATCATATTTGATAAACTTATAAGAATTATAATCTGTTCCTGAATGATTTTCAATTGGCTAGTGCAACTTAAGTCTCTCCAGAGTATAACAGAGGTAACATTTGCAGAAAAAGAATAAGATGCTACATCTGGGAAGATAATAGCATCATACTCCCATAATCTTACATGACTTTTCTAATTCTCAGCTTTTTAAGATGCCATAGGGATGAAGTTATCATTTTGTAAGAATTTATAGGACTTTAGAATACTGGAATAAACTGGACATAACTGAAAAAACTGGAATGAGACTGGAATGAAAGTCTTTATCTTTTAATTACCCAGAACTGTGCTGAACAGGGGCCAGTCTCTCCTTTATGTGTCAAATCTTCTTGCACCTTTCAGAATAAAAGTCTGCATACACTGTAGTTCAGTTAAGAATGGTTAATTATGTACAGTGGAGGTAGATAACAATATCTGAATTAAATCTTAATGTCCATAGCTTCTGCACTCATTATACTGCCCATAAATTCTGTACTCAAAATGTCAAATCTTACTGTCTCCAATAATAGTGCTGATAATTATGTCTGTTATAGTTTCTGCACTCATATTCCTTTCCTCCTGAATAATATAATTAATATTCTGGAATGCTAGATATTTGACCGAACTTCTGCACTCACTTTTAAGTGTCTGTAAAAAACATCTGTGGACTGCACTGCAATGACTTTCTGCATATCAGTCCAAATGAACTGTGTTTGAAGTATCACCCAATAATATCAAAACCTTATAAATTTTCTACACCCCTCTTTAACCTTGGTTCCCAAGCCTCATACCATCTAAACAAGAACTTTTTGAAGTCAGTGCACTGCACATTCTGTTAGCATATTTTATTCTTATCACTATTCTTGACTGAATGCTATTTTCACTGATTGAAAGTGCATTCACTGAAACTGCATGCAAAATTTGAAGGCTGCATTTCTAGACTTATGTAAATAGAATAATGTACTTTTGTCTAATTAAATGAAACTACCCATTTTTCCATTTTCTTTACAATATTTTTATCAGGTATTAAAGCTAAATATATATATATATATATATATATATATATATATATATATATATATATAATCTTGGGTAATATAATCATTTTAATAAGTACTAACCTATCCTCAAAAGTAAAAAAAAAAGTTAATTCCATTTTTTAATACGTAACACTTCTTCAATTATTTTTCAAAATTATTATTAATAATCTTACATCTTGATAAATTTTTATTCCTAAATATTTTAGTTCTTTTCCTTCCCAATTATATTTATATTTATCTTTAAACTTACTATCTAGTATTTGATTTAACTCTAAAGTTTCAGTTTTGCTATTATTAAATTTCAGCAGAGATACTTCTTGAAACCTTTCAATTTCCTCAACTATTTCTTTGATTGAATAATTTAAATCCCCTATAGTTAAGTAAAATTGGCTTACCTTCATGAAAATAAGAAAAAAATGCCACAAATATGAAGAAAAATACTCTTTTAATGAGCGCTTTTGTCAGTAGATACACTTGACTTCATCAGATTACATAAAACATTGACATCACTTCCTTTTAAAAGCCAGGCACCACCACATGACCACAATTAATTTCCTCTACAGGATTCAAATTGTATTGCAACACTGTTTCTCAAGCTGTATTGCCTCTACAGGATTCAGGTTGTATTGCAACACTATGTTTTAAAACTAAACATTGAAATATATGTGAAACTTGATTAAGAAATAATAATAAAAAAATTGCAAGACAAAACAAACTACAGTAGTGTTTGTTCTTCACAGTAACCCATATGTATAAATAAATAACAAACATCAATCCAGCATACTGTTGATACACTAAGACAGTATAAAAAGATGTATTATAAACATACATTGAACATATTTTCCCCTACTTTCCTTATTTGCTGTGCAAGTTAAAACATTACAAAACTATCAAAGATAAAATTCAGCTTTCAGTTTTAAATAACTAGAGAGGGAAATAATAAAGGAGTAGTTCTGACCCTATGAACACCAATGTTGGGGAGAATTTAAATGCAAACCAATGTGGGTGGTTGAGTCTGATTATCCCCCTTTAGTATTGATGGCCACGAGATCTGTTACATTATTAATAACAATTGGTGGTTAATCAGCAGGGATCTAGTACTGAAGAACAAACTCCAAGAACCATATCATAATGAGGTCAGAACTTGAAGAACCTCCTAGAGTCCAAAAAGTTAATGATTAGTAGCAAAAAAGGCATGTTCAAATGCTTTATGTGTCATTATTGCCAATACATGGATACTGGACAAAATTTTTCCATCAGGGGGCTCTCTTACAGAACTAGGTATAAATTAGATTGTCAGTCTAAATCAGTGGTATACATCGCACAATGTCAACAATGCCCTGTGTTTTACATTTGTAAAACTGACCGCAGACTTAGGGAGCAAGTATATGAGCATCTACACCAGATAAGGAATTTGAAACAGGAGAGTGCATTGCTAGACATATAGCTGAATGCCCTGAACACAAGTTCAGATTTAGAGCCATTGACTCTATAACACCTGATGGTCGGTGGGGACCAGATACACTTTTATTAGAGCGTCTTGAATTATACTGGCAATTGTGCATGAGCGCATGTTTTTATCCAGGACTCAATGAAGTTTATTCTGTTCTTTGTGTTTTAAAATTAAAGAGTCTTATGAAGTAGAATATGATAGGTTATATATTCCATTTTACTTTACCTTATTTGAGACATACTCTCTATATATTACTGAAGAGTGTATATACAAATTTAAGAAATGTTATAGGATCTTTTACATATCTACCTTAATATATATTTTTGATTTTACCCTCTGATTATATATTAATTATATATATACCTTCTAGGTTATAATAACATTCACACACTTACAGTAGTATTTTTTACAAAATGACTGGTTATCTAGTCAAGTGACTTTGGGCTAATGTTACAAGCCCACATCTAGTGGTTAGAATTTAGTGTTTTTATATTGTTTGGTTCTATTATTGTGTTTTATTTAGTGTACAGTTGTTTTTTAATTGATGAATGGACAGTTTAACTGTTAAATGAAGGAACTGCTTTGATTGGTGGTTGCAGACACATGATTAGTTTAGGTAATTGTTCCTGATGACTATTTAATTATTGTGTATCAGTATTCATGTTATCTGAAGAAGTCCCACCATAGAGTGGGACGAAAATGCTTAAATAAAATAGTTGGTTTTATCCTTGAGTGTCACTTCGAGTTCTCTCTTGGCAGGTTTTTTAGGATAATTATTTTATCTTTATTAAGATCTCATGGAATTTAAAAAAGATTAAACATTTCTATGTCTGAAGTAAGATTATTAGTGTGAATATTGATTTGTGCCTTTTTGCTTAACATCTTACTAATCTATCTTACATCTTGTTAATCTATGAAGATTGTTTGAAGTCATCACATACCTGTACAATTTTCTTTCTAAAGCTATCACCACTATATGTGTTAAAACTCTCTGATATTTTGTCATTAATTTTTAATGACGTCAGTATTATTTAATTTCTTTGTTGTTCATACCTCACTTTGTGTATGTCATCTTGTATTTCAACAAGTCTTTATCCCACTCTTTCATTTTATTACTAGCCCATCTTCCCATTCTATCTTTAATATGCATTTTTAAGGAGTCCCATAATATGACTAACCTGATCATTATCACTCAAAGATAAAATATTTTCAATTTATTCCTTAAAGTAACTCTTAAATTCTTTTAATTTCATCATATAGTGGGATTCTATAAATAATCTAAAATGTCCTTATATCCATTAATATATTAATACTCAGTGCATTATAATCAGATAAAGTATAAGGAATAGCTTTAAAATAATTAACTTTATTAAATAAATCTGCAGAGGCATAAATCCTATCAATTCTAATTTGTGTCTCATGTGCATAAGAATAATGAGCGAAGAACAATCACTTATCTTCTGCTTTTACTCGTAAATCAACTAAATTATTATTAATCCATCTGTTTAGTGCTTTAGCCAATGTCAGAATGTTAGTTTTCTTCTTTTCACTTGTATCTTCTGTGCTAAATATGCAGTTAAAATCCCCTGCTAAAATTAAACTACCCTACCAATGACTTTGAAGTAAGATTAAGTGATCTTTAGTCACTCTTGCATCTATTCCATAGATCCAATAAATATTAGCTAGTGTATAGAGTTTACCATTATATTTAATTATTATAAATGTATAAATTGCTTTGGTGTAATTAATGGATTCCATGACCTTAGGCATTACAGTGGATTTTCTCCCAAGTATAGCAGTTCCTCTACTATTTTTGTTAAAAGAAGCAGATAATAAATTTTTGTAACATTATTTATTTAAATATTGTACATCTTTATCTGTCGAGTGAGTCTCTTGCAAGAATATACTGTCTCCTTTATTTAGTTTTAGATATCTCATTAATGATTTTCTTTTGTTGCCATTATTTAATCCATTTACATTAATAGATAATAGATTAAATGTATCCATACTGTGTATTTAAAAAGATTTATTTTAACAGATAATATGACGCATTTATCCACTATATTAACTTAATTATATATAAGACTCTCATGTATTCCTCCAACTCTATGTTAACATTCCACATTTTTTTAATTCTTCCTTTCTATAAACTAAACTACTAAAACTTATAAATAGCAAAAACAAGTCTACAACTGTAACTATATATATATATATATATTACTAATTAAGCATTACCTACCATGGATACCATAGTTCCTAGTTTGTCTATTGAATAGACAAACTACTATACTATCTCTCTACCTACCAATACATACAAATTCATCAAAAAATAGCCAAAAGCTACTGTGACTTACAAATAATTAATATAGTATTCTATAAAAGTAAAAATAATAACAGACTATTAATTTAGTAATATTTTGCCATTTAAAACTATTCTACCCATCACTACATAAAAGTTTAATGATCCTTTTCTATTAATTACAAATATTAAATAATCTGACAAATAGTGTACTATATACCTATTTATGTAATAGTATTATGAATTGTCCGTTAAATATTCATAAATTATTCACTCATTCAACATTATTATAACTAACTCTCTAAATAAATAAGTAGAACACAGAGGGACTTGAAGAGATAAAGATATATGTAAACTAACAGGTGACAGGGAATCTTGTCATACTAAACTACTATACAACAGGAAAATCAATGCACATATACATTTATCATGCTAACAGATATATACATTTTATAGATCTAACAAAAGCTCCAACTCAATTTTAAAAACACAAGCGTCTATATCTTAAAAGTGTGCTAACACTCTTAATATGATAAATATCAAAATATCTAAAAATCATTTAGCTTGTTAAACGTATTCATAAAACCATGTATATTACTGAGGTCAAAGAGAATGTCTTGTTGTGTCTATGGAGTAAAATAAATTGCAGTCTATATTGTATTTAAAAGTTACAATGTGCTTAATTCAAATCCCATTCTCCCTTCCCTGGTTTAAACATGAAGAGCTCACTCAGACTCTGCCACAACTTGCTGTGGGAAAGGTTAGTTTGTTTTTGCTTTCTTGTGCTTCTTTATTGCCTTCTTCTATTTTGTATATTGTGATTCATTTTCTTTACACTGTGTTTTATTTGTATTCTGTTTTAATTGCATATCTACACTAGGAAGTTAATGACAGCTGTGTCTTTTGTGAGTCACACAGAAATTAGAAAAATACCTCACAAAGTTTAAGCCCAGCAAGGCTCAAAAAATTCAGGAAGTACTGCAGTTGCTATCTTTTATTGTAAAAACATTCACCAAACGATGACACTAATGGTTGAGCGCTTTCATCTAGTAACTCTAGATTTCTTCAGAACATTAGTCAAAGTTTGTCATACACTTTAAATACCTTAATTACCCGCCTTTTTCCCAAGAACAATTAACCAATTACATACATTTAACCCTTGATATAACATTTACATTAAAAAATGCATCTCTGACTTAGATTAGCATCAAATCGATCTACACTCTAATACAAAACTGCAATATAATAAAATAACACTTAAAATTGCATCAATTTTCACTACTAATGAGTATTCATACTATATATATATCTACTACTGTTGTAATTTAAAAATCTTATTCACAAAATGGAAAATTTCATTCATACAAAGTACAATAAAACTAACATTACTATAAAGCTAAGTTGATAGTTGTGGGAATTTTGAGGTAAATAAATAATGTTAGATAGTAAAAAAATAGGGTTTTACTATGTATTTAAAAGTAGTAACTATCAACTTATCTTATTTCTAGCATTCAGTATTGAAGCTGTGTTAATGATCTGTAACAGTACATGGGACTGCCATGTAAAATGATCACTCAGGGGAAGTGTGTGGATTGAACAGGGACACACAGGTGAATTGTAGGAATGAACACAGGGAAAGAGTACATGTGAAACTCCCTGAAGTACAGCAGAGGAGGGTTTAGCAGCAACACCAAGCACATATCTATAGAGTACACTATGGACTGTACAGTGAAAATGTGTTTTTAAATGACTGTCACATAAGGTGACATAACAGTGGGGAGGATGCATGTGTGAGATAATCATCCTTACATGAATAAGGCAAAAGACGTCTATCAGGGATCTGACATACAATTGAAGTAGGGTGCATAGTGGGAAACTGTGCATACTGGTATATCTGAATATGAGTGTACTCTCAGCAGAAGTCTTCTGCAAGGTGGCCACAGGTAAAGGATCATGGCAAACATTACAAGAACCAACCACAATCATGGACAATATCAGAATAATACCACCACTAATACCATGCCTCTGACATAACATATGTGTTGTGGAGTGATAAGAGATGAGCCTGCACACACACACACACACACACACACACACACACACACACACACACACACACACACACACACACACACACACACACACAGAGTTTACAACTATTATGATACATCCACACTTTAGGAGGGTAACCATGCACACTATCCCGGTACCATAATATCTGCAGGAGGTATTTGGAGGGACACTGCTATACCTGTATGCAATAGTATGGGAAACACATTCTACTTGCCTTGTGTGCATGGCATATATCTGTGGCACAATCCACAATGTCATGAATGATATACATGCCATTAATGTTGTCAAACACCTATGTATACAGTGTGCGCATAAGCTGAACAGGTAGCACACATGCATCTGGAGCAACAACTTGATTTGGTGTTCCGCACCATCAGACATTCATGTATATTCCACAGAAAGATTACCTAGGTATGGCCAATAAGCTGTGTGACAGTGCACTGCGACAAAGGTGGTACACATCAGTTAAAGGGAGGTACATGAAGAAGGGTACATTGTACACAGTTATTGGTGTGATGAAGGCTGGGAACCATGAAGTTATTATGGCCTCTGATGTGCATGGTCTTTATATACCCAGCACTTGTGTTACATTCAAGAGAGTACTCAGCATTGTGACCCCATACCATTTACCCCAGGACACAGGTCACATGTATATTGGTCTGATTATAGGATGTGATGTCCACATCATGCTTAGGTGGTGAGTCTGTTTCCCAATTAAACAAATCCTTAAATATGTCTCATCAATGCAGGTGCAGTCTCTGGTATGTGTTGATACTGCCTATATTATAATAATATCACAGTTAGAGTCAATGACTGGCCACAAGCTGTAGTCCTTCAGGCAGCTGTTTGGACACAGCATGCATATGTCATCTGTGATGTCCGTCACTTAACAAATGGGCAGGAAAGGGCCTAGCAGACACCCCTGATGTACTGGCCTGATATATCACATCAGATTTTGCCATGGATGTCATACACTGGTCTACCAATTTGGTAATGTTACTAGTGTACATGTAGAAGAGGTCCATGATGACATGTTGGTCTACCTCACAGTCAAGAAGAGTCACAATGTCTCTATACATGAATGCATCAGGTGCTGTTCCCCCAAGTCAGGTGGGTGCATGTTGATGTACTCCTTTGTATGGGAACATAGGCCATGTGGCGGGTATATTGAACTTTGTATTCAACCATATCAGGAAGGTATATGTGCTGGGTCACACAACAGGTGATCTGTAATGTTGTCACAGCACATTGATTCCATGTAATAGGCTTGACTGAAGGTAAGACAGTGCAAGCTGACTATTGTGATCTGACCTAGGGTTTCGACACAATCACACATGCAGGCATCAGTGAGAAAACCCCCAAGCTGGGGATAAAATCGTACATCTGTTGATGGGCAAACAATTGGCTCACTGACAAAACACATCATATGAAAGTTGGTGAATCAACCTGTACTAGTAGAGCTGTCACCACTGGCAAGTCCCAGGGATCTGTGCTTGGCCCTTCGCTGTTTGAACTGTATTTCTTGACAGTTCAGGATAAAGTATATGGCACTTTGGCTTACAAAGTTTGCTGATTCTTGCATATTGTGTACAATCATCGAGTCCACAAGCGGTGATAACATAGTACAGAAGGAGCTAACACACACAACTGAATGGTGACAAAGGCACATGATGTACAAATAATTGCAGAAATGTGTGTTTGTAAAGTTGTCCATGTGAAAAGTAGAGTTCCATGTTAATCACAGCATTGGCAATAGTCCTGCTATGCAGAAACCCAGTGAAAAAAGTGCTAAGAACACATTTAGATAGCAATCTGAACTTTGACCACCAAGTGTCCACACTTCTATTGAAAGCCTATGTTGTGCACATCACAAGTCATGCCATAATATTGAGATCTTAGGTATGTATGGCAATACTGTAGTCAAACTTCATTACAGCACTGAGTATAAAGCACTTTTTTACATGTACCTCACCAGACACATGTAGCAGCTGGAGAGGCCACAAGTCTTTCTCAGCAAGATAACACAGGGCCTACACACCATGACATGATGTTTGTGGATAGATTAGAAGCCGTGTCACTGTAAACTTTATTGTATAGGATGAGGTGACTTCTGTCTGGCCCCCAGGCCAGTCTCTTACCCTGCCCTGGTTGCAGTGCTGTATATCCAAACATATGATTTAGCTGATGACATTAACTGTGTCTGTTGAAAAGAAGATAATAGTGTCCTACATGTTGGTGTAAAATGTTCTCTGTAATGTCAAGCAACAGCTGACACACTCACACACCCATACACACACAGTTGACTAAAATGAGAATAGAACCCCTACCTATGTAAGTACACAGACTACAACACACAGTAGTTTACACAAGTGCCACAGCTCAAGTATGACATAGAGTATGTCAGATAACACTTTATAGCTGATAACTTCAGCACTGTCTGCTGAGGAGAAGATAACAGTGTCTCACATACTGGTATAAAATGCTCTCTGTAATGTCAAGCAACACACACACACACACACACACACACACACACACACACACACACACACACAGTTGGTTGCAGTGAGAACAGAATCCCTACCTAAGTACATAGACTACAAAACACAGTACTTAATGCAAGCACCATGGCACAAGTCTGATTTATATAGGAGCACGGGATAACTTATAGTAGATGTCATCAGCAGGTCACGTGGGAGACAAGAGGTTGGGAGGCCTGTATGAAATGGATGTGTAGGCATGAGCAAGTATCATAATACTGTCATTGCACAGCATTGGAGCAGTAACTGTGGGATACACACTTCTGCTCTGCTGTCTAGACACACACACGTGCGCGCACACACACACACACACACACACACACACACACACACACACACACACACACACACACCAAGTTGACTAGTGAGAACAGAACCCCCACCTAAGTACAGAGTCTGCAGAGCATATAACTCAATGAATACTGGAAATGCTGGACATCTGTAAATCAAATGGGGTAAGTGACTCACACTTGTCTGTAATAGGCTCCCACTGCATGTGAATCAGTGCTCCTCAATCACTCTGTTCAAGTGCAACCTTCACTACTGTTAGGGTGATTGTAAAGTCATCTGTGGGGTGGCACCTATGTTCCTCATAGACATGTCCAGTTGTTGCTGCTCAAAAAAATCACTATGCTAAAAATGACCACCTAAATATGTTTAATAAGGGTACTTGTGTTTTTACACAGCTAGGTTTCTATTGCCTCATGTATAATGATAAACATGTACTCCTAAAATGTACAAATACAATATGTGAGAGATGCAAGTATACATTGAATCTAGAATAAATGCTCTCTCTCTCAGGTAGCAACAAACCAGATATCAAACAGGTTGTCAGCACACACACTTCACCTCCTCAACAGACCAAGTGCACAACACATAAACCCACATACACAGAAGTACTCATTAGAAACTTACCAAAAGAGCAGAGACCTCACAAATGCAAACCTTCTGCACACATTACAGTCCCAACAGAGCCCACTGCACATAAAAACAAATGTATCAGTATCTCACCCATTAAGTTCTTAAGGCAAAACACCTCAAAACCAATGTCTTGTCAAAGGTGAATCTGTACTGAGACACACAGATGTCCCCCTCACCAGGTTGTACAAGGAGAAAGTCACAGTCAGCTGCATGTAAGGTGCCAGGTCCGGAAAGTCATGCACATACTCAAGTCTCTCAATAACAAGCACAGTTACACCTCTGTCATACTCCATGTTGGAGTAATTGACTTGAGACGTATCTCACAGGACTATATGATATGACTAACCTCTCTGATTATGTGTCCCAGACAGGTATGTTCATAGCACTAAGCAGCATTTTACCATCACCCAGGATGATGCCTCAATACAAACAAAATAATTATCGACTTCAACAATTGGTTTAGCTATGACTGAAATTTCTCCAATACCTAGTTGCACACACGACAACTAGTTTGCTGTGACAAGCACTGTCCCCATAGTTGCAAACAGGATACTCCTTACATTGCTTTATATTTTCACTCCAACTGTCTAATCAATAAAAAAGGGTTTGTTGCCATGGATATGAACTTTCCCACCATCTCCATTACCAGCTTGGTGGATATGGGCATCCTGAGGCAATGTAGAATTTGCCTAATGTTTATTGACAACAGTTAATTCTCAAACAAACTGATATGGTATGTGAGAGATGTATTTACACAATGTCAATGTAGGCAAGCTCTCACATAAAAGTACTCCTAATGTCAATAAGGTTGTCAGTAGTACACACGCTGAAGTCATCACACACAATTCAAAGCAGACATATAGACCCATATATGTTGAGGCAAGGAATGTCAGAGGGAGAGTTATTTAAGCATGTTGAGTGTAGGAAGGTAAAAAAGTGGTTAAAGAGTTTACTGAAAATATACAGGCAGATAGGTATTATCTGAAATACTGTATTTTTGATAGAGGTGTAAGATGTTGCTATATTATGTGACCTGTTTGATTGCATTTGCATTTTGACTAAGTGAAAAGATGGGACCTCCACTCAGCTCTGAATGTTGGATAAGAGGTAATGTCTTTGAGATGAGGTTGGAAGAGATTGCCAGAGTTTTGGAACTAGTGTACTGATGCTGTACCTAGCACACTGATGTTTAGTTGCTGGGGTTGCAAGTAGAGACCCAACGTGGTCTTAGCTTCTAACTTTATAGGAGCATATTTTGAGGGAAGAGCTAGGCACCTGAAGGACTAAAGGTATCTGAATGTAGGAGTCTGAATAACTTAGAGGCCATTAAGAGATCTGCCTTCTGCTTTATTTGTCATTGGCACTCTGCAGTAAGGCTTGAATAGATGTTTACATATTTTTATGTGAAAATACAGTATCACTACCCAGGACTCCTACAACCAAGATGTTAGAACTTTTATTATATATATATATATATATATATATATATATATATATATATATATATACATTTTTTTTTTGCAAAATGATTCATAGACAGTATACATGAAAGCAAACCAAGATATTCTGTACAGTAAACAAAAAACATGAGACTAAGTTTTTTTTTTTTTTTTGCTTATAATAAGAGATTATATATATAAGAGAGTTGCATATAATTAATGAAGCAAGACAACATGTTATGGCTGCATACATAATTCATGTAAAACTGGAAAAATGCTAATTAGCATTTATCAACTGATTAACTGAATGATTGCCTGCACTTCATACTGCAGTAGCAGAAATGTGGCCTAATGGTTAAGGTGTTTGCCTTACAAACACAAGGTACAGGGTTTGAATCTCACAGGGGATAACTGGCTAGGCTTAAAATGGCTCACAAGGGCAGTTAGCCTAGTACTAACCTATGAATCTATGAACCTAAATAATTAAGCAAAAGCATCCCCAGCAAGTCTGACTTTTATCTATAGATGCACATCCTATAACTAATTAACATAGAGCAAAGAAAGTCAGTTTCTGACAGCCAAGATAATACCATAGCTACACTTCCAGTTATCCTGAAAGTATGCCGTGACTAACATTTCAAATATCATAGCTAGTTTTCTGTCAGGACTATAGTGAGAAAACATAGATTCAAGGCATGAAATAGATAATGTCCAAACAACCATCACCAGATTTGTTTTGGGTTTCAGAACCTTGGGCTGAAATGCACTCTTAGGTTGCAGATGAGCATGTAGCATGCCCAGTGATGGGCTAGACTGTACATTTTGTGAACTGTTGCTCCTACATCTTGAGAACCCACTTCCCATTAATTTCTTAACAATCTACAACAATTCCACTTTGCTTCCAGCAGAGGTGCATTTGACTGGATTTTTTTTCCAGGTAAGGCTAACTGGCATAGCCGACCTTAGGCATAGGCCAACTAGGTGGCCACATAGGGCGCCGTTCTAGTAGGGGCACTTTTCCAGTATTTATTTGGTATAGGTAGAACAAGATGGGGACAACAGTTGGTGTGGTGGGGGGCACCATGGAGCCCTTTTGCCTAAGGTACCAGTTGACCTAAGGCCGCTCCTGCTAACTGCTAACTGGTAACTACTGCTCAGGTCTTTCCTCACCTGGCTAACACTCTAAAACCTCAGACGCCACTCAAATACATGCAACCAGTGTCAGCGTCAGATGCCATGCCTGTGTGCTATAAAACCAGCTCCTTTATCATTTAGATCTGTTATTCAGAACCTTATCAATCCTTGCTAAAGAATGGCTAAACACAGCAGATAGGAAGGAATCTTACAAATGAATGCATAAGTGTTTTCCTGAGATTTTATATGAGTGGTTATTGTTATTTTTGAGTGGTAGTATCATGAATATAAACAGAAGAAAAAAGTAGATTTTTTTTAATGTCGGACCCACCCTGACTTACAGGTTAGTAAAACAAATTATATGCTATCTGTCCACATAAAAATAAGCATTAGCACAAGTATAACAGTGCCTGTCTAGTAAAAATAGGATAACTCCTTTCCTTATTAACACAGTAGCAGACTGCATGTGAATTGAAAAACACATACAACATAAAATATGCATACCTGAAAAAGAACAGAGGAGGTAATTAAATGAAATGTGTAAAAGAAAATAAAACATACACTTTTAGTAAGGGTATTCACTATATAACTTATGCTTTGGGAATTTTTGTGGTTATTTTTATTTATTTATTTATCTTTTGTTGACCATTTTAATCCCACTAGGCTAGTTGTCTCTTTTCAGGGAGACCTGTGATAGGATTGATACTACTAGAAGAAATTTGACTAGGGCACAGGGGAACTTCCCCATCTCTTTTCAGCAGGTGCTGTGGGTTCTTTTATATGCACCCAAGTTCCATCAACTCAAGCAGATAGGATCTTGATTTAATGTCTCATCCAAAGGAAGCTGCAACCTTTGAGTTCCAAGCAATGCAATATGCTTTGGTACACTGTAAGATGAGTCATTATCCCATCTATAGAGACTCCATGATGATAAGGTGATCATAAAGACAGCATAGCACAGGACTCAAGGCTCTACTAGCAGAAAGCTGTACTGGGAGAGGTCAGCTTCCCCCCTCCCCTTCCCTCCCTAATACACAGAGCAATTATATATGCACATTTACCTTAACAAAGACAGAAAAACTCAATTTGCCTTGCATGTTCTAGAGTATTTAAAAATATTCTTTTCTGCAGCCAGACTCAAAAAATTGAATAAGAGTGAGAATCTGTGTTAGATATTTAAAGCCTGTCTTTAAATCACAAAAACTGTCAGGAGACCTACTCATTGTCAGTTTATATGTGGAAGTATTATTAGAATTTACTCTTAAACAAAATGAGTGTTATGCAGCACTAAACTATTTTTGCACAGACAAAAGAAAATACTTGTAAAGGATATTATAATATTTGTGTTGGAAATCAGCATTCACTTAAACAAGCTTTTAGCTAACTGTGTCCTCAAGCCACTTCCAAGCTCTCCTCATATTTTGAATAATCACCCAAGCAAAGCTCAAGTGGAAAGATATTACAGCTTTGCCTAGAGCAGAAATGGACACGTTTGTGAAATAACACAGTTTGTTTAGTGAGAATGTATATCATGAAACCAGATAAGAATTGATATAATATAAAACTATTTCAACATAAATGCTATTTGGCATTTGGTAATGCAGATTTTTACAGAAGTGTACTTAAAGGCTCAAGCAACTGGAAAGATTAGACAGTGTACCACAAACAACATGCCATTTAGTAATACAACAAAACATCACATACAAGGCCAACTTGTCTCCTTCCAGTCTAAGAATTATACAGTGCATTGTAAACCTCTTATTAAGTTCACAAAGCCGTCTTGTATATGTCGTACATATACTTAACTGCATTATAAAAACACAGCTCAGTCAGAATTTCTAGTAAGGAAACAAATATTTTGCATAAAAATTTGTATAATCAACAGCAGTTTAGTCAACATTATTTTTGTTTTCTTCTTAAGAAACTGTTACACAATTCTTCCGCCTGGAGCTAAAGATTAAACCTAGAAAATCATAGCCTTCATTCTGAGCTCAGTAAGAGGTTTAACTGTTTGCTTCCCTTAAGCTGGCTTCCTTCACTTACTGTAAACATGCAATCTGCATTTCTCATTTCAGCAAAAGCCTTTTATAAATTGTGCAACTGTACTGTGAGATTTCACAACCACAAAAAAACAGCATTTAAGAGTAGTACTGAAACAGCAAATACATTTTTGTGAAGTAAATCAACTATTTTAAAGTGAAAACAGCACTTTAATATCATGAAAATAATGTATCAGATATGCACGTGGGTAACTAGCAAATTCATACATATCACATAAAACTCAACTATAATATTTGAAATATAAAGCTTTAAATGAAAACAAAACATCTGGCTATAATGGCAGTATTTTTATGATTGGTTATTATACTAATCTTGTATCTTTTATTTTCCTTTATTTAAATAGTTTTGCTAGTCTTGTTTAATCAATCTGTAATCTCTTGTTATTAACAAGTCAGACAAAAGAGCTAACTGATTAAATCTTTTTTTAATTTTTCACACTTGGCTAGCTTTATTTTTTTACCATTGTCAGTCATTTTTCTTTTCTTTTTTTTTTCCTTGACTGCTAGAAGAAAGACTTCAGTCTATTGTTATAGACATAAAACCTTTTAACTTGTCTTAAGAAATACTAAAAGCAACCTGAACTATATTTGCTACTGTTTGTAGTATGTGGATCTTGTTAATAAAACTTGATTGTGCAGTGAATCCCAAAGATGTTTATGTGGTACTGGATACTTCTTACATGTAGAAGCCTATGAATAATTCTTAGTGGTTTTAATCAAATTGTACAGGAGGGTATTATGGGAAAATGGATGTTTCCCTGTTTTGAGAAATTACTGGTAGGATGAAAAACAAGATTTCGAATCACAATGTCAAACAGCGCAAGAGGGGGAAGGCATGCCCGAAGGCAGGTAAAGGCTAGGACTGTGATAGTGAGGGTCGGAACTTTGAATGTTGGCAGTATGACTGGTATAGGAAGAGAGCTAGTTGATATGATGGACCGAAGGAAGGCTGGTATATTGTGTGTGCAAGAGACCACATGGAAGGGGAACAAGGCTAGGTGTATCGGAGGCGGGTTCAAATTGTTTTATCATGGTGTGGATGGGAGGAGAAATGGCTTAGGGGTTATCCTGAAGGAGCAGTATGCTGAGTGTTTTGGAGGTGAAAAGAGTGTCAGATAGAGTGATGTTTATGAAGCAGGAAATTGATGGTGTAATGATGAATGTTGTTAGTGCATATGCTCCACAAGTTGGGTGTGCAATAGATGAGAATGAAAAATTTTGGAGTGAGTTGGATGAAGTGGTTATGACTGTACCCAAGGGTGAGAGACTGGTGATTGGAGCAGATTTCAATGGGCATGTTGGTGAAGGGAACAGAGGGGATGAGGAAGTGAGGGGTAGGTATGGTGTTAAGCAAAGGAATGCAGAAGGTCAGATGGTAGTGGATTTTGCGAAAAAGATGGGCATGGCTGTGATGAATACGTATTTTAACAAGAGGGAGGAGCATAGGATGACATACAAGAGTGGAGGAAGGTGCACACAGGTGGATTATATCTTATGTAGAAGGGCCAGTTTGAAGGAAATTGGAGACTGTAAAGTGGTGGCAGGGGAAAGTGTAGCTAGGCAGCATAGTATGGTGGTTTGTAGGATGACATTGGTGATCAAGAAGAGGAGGATGAGTATGAGGGCAGCACCAAGGATCAAATGGTGGAAATTGAAAACGGGTAATTGTGAGGTGGAGTTCAGGGAAGAGTTGACATGCACTGGGTGGCAGTGAAGAGTTACCGAATAGCTGGGTAACTACAGCAGAGCTAGTAAGAGAGATGGCTAGAAAGGTACTTGGTGTGACATCTGGAAAGAGGAAGGAGGACAAGGAGACCTGGTGGTGGAAGGAAGAAGTACAGGAGAGTATACAGAGAAATATGTTGGCGAAGAAGAAGTGAGATTGTCAGAGAGATGAAGAAAGTAGACAAGAGTATAAGGAGATGAGGTGCATGGCAAAGAGAGAGGTGGTGAAGGCTAAGGATAAGGCGCATGAAGAGTTGTACGAAAGGTTAGACACTAAGGAGGGAGAAAAGGACCTGTACCGATTGGCTAGACAGAGGGACCGAGCTAGTAAAGATGTGTAGCAGGTAAGGGTGATAAAGGATAATGAGGGAAACATACTCACAAGCGAGGAGAGTGTGTTGAGCAGATGGAAAGAGTACTTTGAGGGGCTGATGAATGAAGAGAATGAGAGAGAGAAGGTTGGATGATGTGCAGATAGTGAATCATGAAGTGCAGTGGATTAGCAAGGAGGAAGTAAGGATAGCTATGAAGAGGATGAAAAATGGAAAGGCTGTTGGTCCAGATGACATACTTGTGGAAGCATGGAGGTGTTTAGGTGAAATGGCAGTGGAGTTTTTAACTAGATTGTTTAATGAAATCTTGGAAAGTGAGAGGATGCCTGAGGAAAGGAGAAAAAGTGTTTTCGTACCAATTTTTAAGAATAAGGGTGATGTGCAGAGCTGTAGTAACTACAGAGGGATTAAATTGATCAGTCACAGCATGAAGTTATGGGAAAGATTAGTGGAAGCTAGGTTACGAAGGAAGGTGATGATTAGTGATCAGCAGTATGGTTTCATGCCAGGAAAGAGCACTACAGATGTGATGTTTGCTCTGAGAGTGTTGCTGGAGAAGTACAGAGTAGGTCAGAAGGAGTTGCATTGTGTCTTTGTGGACTTAGAGGAAGCATATGGCAGGGTGCCTAGAGAGGAGTTGTGGTATTGTATGAGGAAATCGGGAGTGTCAGAAAAGTATGTAACAGTGGTACAGGATATGTACGAGGGTAGTGTGACAGCGGTGAGGTCTGATGTGGGAGTGACGGATGTGTTTAAGGTGGAGGTGGGATTACAATAAGGATCAGCTCTGAGCCCTTTCTTATTTGCAATGGTGATGGACAGGTTGACAGACGAGATCAGACAGATGACATTGTGATCTGTAGTGAGAGTAGGGAACAGGTGGAGAAGACCCTGGAGAGGTGGAGATATGCTCTAGAGAGAAGAGGAATCAAGGTCAGCAGGACTAAGACAGAATATATGTGTGTGAATGAGAGGGAGGATAGGGGAATGGTGAGGATGCAGGGAGTAGAGGTGGCATAGGTGGATGAGTTTAAATAATTGGGATCAACAGTTCAGAGTAATAGCGAGTATGGAAGAGAGGTGAAGAAGAGAGTACAGGCAGGATGGAGTGGGTGGAGAAGAGTGTCAGGAGTGATTTGTGACAGACGAGTACCAGTAAGAGTGAAAGGGAAGGTCTACAAGAGGGCAGTGAGACCAGCTATGTTATATGGGTTGGAGACAGTGGCATTGACAAAAAGGCAGGAGTCAGAGCTTGACGTGGCAGAGATGAAGATGTTAAGATTTGCACTGGATGTGACGAGGATGGACAGGATTAGGAATAAGTATATTAGAGGGTCAGCCCAGGTTGGAAGGTTTGGAGAAAGCCAGAGAGGCAAGATTACATTGGTTTGGACATGTGCTGAAGAGGGATGCAGAGTATATTGGGAAAAAGATGCTAAGGATGAAGCTGCCAGGTAAAAGGAAAAGAGGAAGGCCTAAGATAAGGTTTATGGATGTGGTGAGAGAGGACATGCAGGTGGTTGGTGTGACAGAGCAAGATGAAGAGGACAGGAAGAAATGGAAACAGTTGATCCACTGTGGCGACCCCTACCGGGAGCAGCCAAAAGAAGAAGAATGTCAAACAAGAGTGCAGAATATAGGACTACGTATGGTTAAAAATAATCTACTGGGTTTAAGCTTCAGAAATGAAGGATGACAACTGCTGTTAAAGAAGAGATGTCATTCACTTTTACAATACTGAATCATATGGAAATAAGCTGCTTTGAACCAGAAACAGTTAGGGTCAATATATATTGACAAACAAACCTATGAAGAGAAGTGCCAACATCAAATATGCTTCTTTTGGAATGCATAAGCATAGTACCAGATCCTGTTGTTGAAACAATGCAATACATGGCAGGTCACTGGGCAATTTATTAACCCCTTTGGAATGGGTACCAAAACATGTGGCAGTAAACAGTGACTAGTCTTCAAATTAATCCCACTGAGATAGAAGTCCATTAACTCAGGAGATCATAAATAAATCAAGGGATAAATGTAGATAAATCATAATAGATAAATAAATGCATCTACTTCTACAGGTTCTATCATGCCATATTATGGATGCCCTTAGCTGAATTCATTTTAATCATACTGTATTTGCACCATAAATGCCACTTTAGTATGATGTATATGCTTTGGGGGACAGTGAGGGAAATTATGAATGGCCTGGGACACAAGGAATGCTCTTGGAGATGTTTCCATGCTACTCTTAACTAGAAGAAATGTGTAAAAGTGTATTCACATTTTTAGCATTTCATTAAACATTTCCTTAGGCATTTCATTAGAGACTGAATCAGTGTATTTATTAACTGTTTGCCCTTTGGAAGAGGAACGCTTGTATATTTTAAGCCATTTCCAGTGGAATACAGGGATAAAGCTTTGACTGTGACCCCTGTGACCTAAGTTCAATCATGTGTGACATCCCTCAGTAAACAGCAGTGGTGGCCCCCAAGTTTGTTTTCCTCCCATAGCACCTATTATTACCAGCTGATGTGGAGAGAATAAGCAATTCCATCCTAGAAGGTGAAGTTCCATGTATATCCAAAGTATTGGGGAGAAAATGGATTTAAGGAAGCCATGCAACTCAGGCAACAAATAGACAAAGCCAGACCCAAACAATCTGCGGAGAAAAAAATCTTGTATATTTTTAATAAAGTTGTATAATTTATTTTTTAACCCAATTTGGAGAGAGAGATTCATTCACTCTCTGCTTCTTGTTTAATCCTGTTCAGGGTTGCAGGAAGACACTGACTATCCTGGCAAGTATCAGCTGTAAGAAGAAAAACAGTCTTGGAAAGGAGATAGTCCATTGCAGGACACACACACACACACACACACACACACACACACACACACACACACACACACACACACACACACACACACACACACACAACCCTCAGGATTCAACAGCTCATCTTAACAACATGTCTTTGGGATACAATGCAGGAGAACAGGGCAATTGGCAAAGATCCCCCATGGCCAAAGGGAGGACATGCAGAGTCCACACATAAAGAAATGAACCAGGGAAACAAGAGCTGTAAGGCAGCAGTGCTAACCACTGTATCACTGTGCCACCCACAGAAAAAGACAATGCTCATGTATTTACTTATTTATTTATTTATATGTGTTGACTGGGAGGTCCATCTGAGCAGAGCTCATTTACAGCACAGGTCAAGAGAGAAAAGCTCCAGACACATAAATGTTGGTAACGCAAAGTCGCCATTGTAAATATGTGATCCAAGTGGAAAACAAGGGCATCAGTGTAATATATACATATATTTTGCTACACTGAACACATGTATGAGTTTTTGATATTAGTAGATGCAATGAATGAGAAATGTATCAACAGTAAAATTGGTATTTTACTTGGTAAATGCAATCGAATTGCAAATATACAAAACATGCTTACTGAGAGCTACAAAATACATATTACAGTAACTGGAAAAGTTTATAAATGTGGAGCACCTGGTTGAAGAAAGAAGAGACACGATACAACAAACTCAAGGCAAAAGAACCACTGATCAGCTAATCAGAAATTTAGTAGACCTTATGGAAAGAATAGCCATAAGAAGAGAAAGAGGATAAGTGATAAAGGTTGATTGTTCATGTCCAGTCAGTTTGTAGACTCTTCCAAATAAATATCCATAATTAACTTGATTATGCAGTACCCATCTACTTATAGGCATACAAGAGAGCAAGACAGGATCATGTAGATGGCAGTGTACACTAGAGGTGTAACCCTCACTTCCACAGGTGATACCTCTTCCAACCAACCAAAGAAGATGGCTCCAGTCTTGCATCCCCAAACCTACTCGGTAGGTATAAGAGAGTACACAGACAAACCACAGAGTGTTTGGATTTCTGAAGGGTTAGTTCAGGTGCCTGCATTTCTTTGGCACATACCTCACATTCAACATCTGTACGAAATTAATATAAATCCAAAAACAAATTATGTTGGGGAAAAGAACCACTGGTGCGTAAAAGCAAACAAAGTCAAGAAGTAAAAATGAGAAATATAGCCAGTGGTACACAGCAGAGGTAGATCCAAATCGTAGTTTAATGTAAAGAATAAAACACAGATGAGCGCTTTCGCATGTAGCTTCTTTAGATCAAAAAACAGAGTAAAGCACTAACTACTTATAGTACAAACTCAATATTGCATCCAATCAATGAAATAGGTATTTTCAGTTTGCTAGGTACTTAGAACTCATAACACTTCTTAAAGTCAACCTGGAAATAATATACTTTAAGCCAAGATAAAAACACAAGTGCATATGTGTACACACCGACCATATGCAAAACATATAAAACTTAATATATATAAAAGCTGTAATGTCTATAGTGGTAAAAATAATAATAATATTAAAAACATGTATATAATGTAAAACTGTGAATGAAATAACTAAGGACTATCTCTGTATATATGTATATATCTCTCATGTCTCTAGAGATGAAATATTATTCAAATATCAGTGGAAACGATGTGTATAGATAGCTTAATGTTGTTGTTGTTTGTCTTTCGGCTTTTCCTGGGTAGGGGTTGCCACAGCGGAACTCTGGTCTGCTAATGATTGGCAGTAGATTTTCACAAACGCCGAGGTGCCAGCTTGATGTTCAACCTTCAACAAAGACACACCCATTTACGCATGTCTTTCGAACGCCCACCCAACCGCGGGGAGGACATGCAGACTTCACACAGAAGGTACTCCCCTTACTCCAGTCGAGAATCGAACAGGAGAACCTCTTGCTGTGAGGCAACAGTGCTACCACTGCACCACCGCGGATACTGATGACTAAATAATGTATAGACTCACATCACAATAAACTTCATTGTACATTATAGTTAACACTTAAGTGCAACAAGTTTATAGCTAAACACAACAGATAATTTGGTCTAAGACACCAAAAACTAGACAGAAAGAGGTTATCTCTTATTTAGGGGTCTAGCTCTCAGTGCAGGTTGTATTGAGACATGTTCATTTAGGCCAGGGGAACAATGGGCCCCTAGTCTAAAGATCCACTTCATCTCTGCTTGGTATGTTTTATTAACCAAATCACCCATTCTGACATCTAGGTTTAACACCACTAACACTAAAAATCTGAAATCATGTCCATCACCAAATGTGTTCATATGCTTCACTACTGCACTGTAATTCAGACTCCTCCGTGCGCAATGTAAATGATCTCGTATCCTCTCCCTCAAACGTCTGTTAATCTTGCAAACATAGAAGCTTTTGCAGGTTATACAATGTGCTAAGTAAACTAAATCTTTAGTGTTGCAGTCTGCAATTGGAAAATGTGTAAAAGACTTATCATAGACAGGATGTATATATCTCCCTGATTCATCAATATAGTTGCAAAAAGAGCAACTGTTACACTTGGCAGTATGTGGTGCTACAGTCTCAGTGTGTGTGTGTGTGTGTGTGTGTGTGTGTTGAGTTGAGGGAAAAAGGAGACCTATACCTAGCAAGCAGGGCATCACTGCACAAGAAAGGGATACCCAGTGTTGTGCATGGATATAAGGGAACCCATGGCGGGCAGCCTAAACTGCCCCAGCAGAGTCTGCCAGTAACAGGGGAAGCAACTACATCAGGTACATGGCCAGGATCAAGGGTTAAATGTTTTAAATGTAACCAGTGGGACCATGTAGCATATAGATATCCACGGAGGCAAGGTGGGGAACAAAAGTTTGGGGAGCCAGCAAGTGGGAATAACTTAATGCCAGTGGTAAGTTGTCTGGAGACAACAGAGGTACCAAACTACCAGCAGAGATTATATCCGATCTTAGTGGATGGAAAACAGGCCACTGCCAAGAAAGACACAGCCTGTGATATAACCATTGTGAAGCCTGCAATGGTTAAAGAGGAGCAGTACTTGCTTGAGCAGTCCACTCCAGTCAGAGCTTTAGGAGGAACCCCATTCCAAATACCTTTTTTTCAGGGTTCACCTTGACTGGGAGGATGGAAAAGGAAGCAAGCAAGTAGGTGTACTTGAGGATATCCCTGCAGATGTCTTGATATGAATAATTTTGATGATGCAGTACCTTGTGTTTATGCAGTGACACATGGGCAGGCTTGGAGACAGGCATGTGGGTCTGGTAGCCTGAGGAAGTTTGAACAACTTAGAATACATAGATAATTTCAACTTCTTAACGGTTGATGTTAAGGACCTATACACATCTATCCCCCTTGGTGAAGGAACCAAATGGGTATACCAAATACTTAGGGGAAAAGGGGCAACAGCTGAGGAAATCAGGTTAGTGGAAAAACTCCTTGATATAGTCCTGCCTAACAACTTCATTAGCTTCGATAGAGAATTTTTTCTACAAAAAATAGGTGTAGCGATGGTCTCTCCTTGTGGAGTTAGTTTCTCAAATTTAGTAATGGCCTACTGGGAACGTTCCCCTGTGGCATGTGTAACTATTGTAAACACATAGCCACTGTACAAAACGACACTATTAGGGGGAAAGAATACCGTTTAAGGAAAAAACATACTTGTAACTCTAAGACGATTGTATATGTTGCCCAATGTTAATTATGTCCATCTTTCTATGTAGGTAAAACAGACCGTAAATTCAGAGGGAATATACGAACACCTATATAGTATAAGGAAGCCATTTCAGAAGATAGCTATGGGTATTGTGGGGATTTAGCAAAACACATGCAGGAACACCCTGGATGCAGCTTTAAATTTAGAGCCATAGACCAAATAAATATTGATGAGTTGGGGGGCCTAGTTCCCTTATGTTAGAACGCTTGGAATTACTTTGACAGTTAAAACTTAATGCCAGTCAACGGCCAGGACTTAATGAAATGAGTTCTATCTTGTGCATCTTAAAACTGAGAAGTTTAGCAAGGTAGTACCTATTACTAAAATGTTTGAGATTAATGATGAATGTGGCTTATTGCATTGTTTTTAAACTACATATACATATGGAAAGATGTATTTTCTGAATATGGTGACAAGTTTTAGTTAAATAAGAAAGTAGAAATTAAAAAAAGTTTTTACATGGTTGTTTTAATATGTACTGGACTTTAAGGAGTTAATGTTGACTAAACTAGGGGTAAGATGTTATTGGAGTGTTTTGAACACATGACATAGTTCAAAGACTTTTATATGGAATGTTTTTGACTGAATTGTTATCTGAGGAAGTTCTACTATTTAGTGGAACGAAAAGCACTTAATAAACACTGTTGTTTTATTAGACTTTACTTGGTTGGCCTCCTTTGACTCATTTTTATGTTTATTTTTAGTTTGTTGGTCTATTTTTTTCCTTTTTTAGCCTGAGGAAGACCCAGACAGACTGCATCCCTGAAGCCAGGACTGGTGATGTGGCTACTTCAGGGAGGGAGATACCCTGTAGCAGTGAGACTAAAGGTGAGCCACAGCTGCTTGTGGGTACTGATTTTCCCTTGGACAGAGTGACTGCTAGGCCAGAGGTGAGTAGTAGTACCTAGGCTGATAGTGAGGCACTGCTGTGAGAGGATACCAGACTTCCTGTGGAAGGGGAGCTGGAAAGTGTTACAAAGAGAGTTGAGTCAGGCTCAGGTTTCAGACCCTAGTTGAGTCAGACTCAGGTTTCAGACCCTACATTACAAGGATTGAGAGGGATAGCTAGGGAAGCACCTGATTATCAGGGAAAAGGGGGATTCTGTATACTGGAATAAAGGGTTACTGTATACAGACTGGATCCCTGAGGGAGGGCTAGATGGTGAGGTAATACAGCAGTTGGTAGTGCCCAGAGCCTACCATCTGTCACTTCTAGCCATAGCCCATGACATTCCCTTTGCAGGTCATATTGACATAAAGCATACCAAGAGATGTGTTATGCAGAATCTTTATTTGCCTAGGATTTCCCAGGATGTAAGAGGGTACTGCAGGACCTGTGAGCAGTGCCAAAAAAGTAGGCAAGGCAGGAGACAAGGTCAAAGCTCCTTTTATGCCTTTGCCTGTGATTGAGAAGCCATTTCAGAAGATAGCTATGGATATTGTGGGGCTTCTGAGTACTCCAAGTTCCATCGAGAAGAAGTAATCCTAGTGGTAGTAGATTATGCTACTACTACACCCTGAGGAGGTGGCTTTGTCCTCCATCGAGGCAGAGAAGGTGGGAAATGCATTGCTAGAGATTTTCAGCACAGTAGGTTTACCAAGAGACTGACAGAGGTGCCAATTTCATGTCAGACCTGCTGGCTTGTCTGTGGGAGAGGTGTAGGGTGAAGCACCTAAAGACCACCCCCAGACAAATGGCCTTGAGGAGAGGTTAACTCTACATTAAAGACCATGCTGCAGGCATTTGCAGATCATTTTAAGAGAGAGTGGGACAAATATTTGCTCCATCTATTGTTTGCATACAGAGAGGTACCCCAGGAATCCACAGGTTTTTCACCCTTTGAGTTGCTGTATGGGCATAATGTGAGGGGACCTCTAGACTTGATTCATGATGAGTGGGACTGTGAGTGTGAATCCCACAAGGAGTCTGTTGTGGCATATGTCCTAAACCTCAAGACAAGGCTTAGGGAACTCATGGGCTTGGCCCAGGAGAACCTGACAGCAGCCCAACAGCAGGAAAAGATCTGGTATAACAGGAATGTTCGAGCCAGAGAGTATGTTGTGGGACAGCAGGTGATGGTTCTCATTCCTGTCAGACACAGTAAGCTGGAGGCAGATTGGGAGGGACCCTTCAAAGTGGTAAGGAAGGTCAGTGATGTTAACTACATGGTAGAACTGCTAGGCAGGAATCAGGGGCACAAACTGTATTGTGATAAAATGATGAAGCCTTAACATGATAGGGAGGCCCTTGTGCTAAGTATCTGCAGTGAATGGGAAGAGGAATATGAGGGGGATCTGGTGACTGATCTCCTCAGCGAGGCTCAGACTGACACCTCAGTAGACGGGGTAACAATGTCTCAGTGGCCATTCCCTACCCAGGTCTGAAAAATCTGAGCAGTGTTACAGGAGTTTGGGGACATCTTCACTGGGAAAAAAGGGTGCACCCACCTGCTGCAGTACCATGTGGATACAGGGCCCCAAAAAACTATCAAGCAGGCCCCTTATAGGGTGCCTGAGCAAGTCAGACAGACTAAGAGAGGAGATACAGGAGATGTTGAATCTGGGAGTAATCCATGAGTCCGGCAGTCCCTTGGCCTCTCATGTGGTGGCTGGTACCAAAAACAGATGGCAGCACCAGGTTCTGTGTGGACTACAGGAAACTACATAGTCATACAGACCCAGATGCTTACCCCATGCCTAGGACAGATGAAGTCTTAGAGCAGCTGGGTGCGGCTAAGTATCTGACCACTACTGATCTTACCAAGGGGTGCTGCAAGTGCCCTTGACTCCCAATGCTAGCGAGAGATCAGCCTTTGTGACTCCTTTCAGCTTGTATGAGTTCACGAAGATGCCCTTTTGGATGAAAAATGCTCCACCAACTCTCCAGAGGCTGGTAGATCATATCCTAGCAGGATCAGAAGCTTATCCCCTTGCTTGCCTGGATGATATTACCATCTACAGACACTCCTGGCAACAGCATATTCAGCATGTCAGGAAGGTGCTGGGCAGACTGCAGAGGGCAGGGTTGACAATTAAGCCCAGTAAGTGTCAGGTGGGTGTGGCAAAGGTCTCATACCTGGGACATAGACAGGGAAGTGGTAAGATTAGGTCAGGTCCTACCAAAGTGGAAGCCATTCAGGCATGGCCTGCCCCTGTTACCAAAAAGCAGGGAGGGCATTCTTAGGGAAATTGGCTTACTATAGAATGTTTGTCACCAATTATAGTACCATAGCTGCTCCCCTCACAGACCTGAAAAGTAAAAAGAGGCCAGATTAGGTAGTGTGGACCCCAGCATGTAAGCAGGAATTCCAGAAGCTTAAAGGAGCTTTGGGAGGACCCCCTGTGTTAGCCAGTCTGGATTACACAAATAATTTGTTGTGCAGGTGGATGCTTCAAACCATGGGGTGGGGACTTTACTTAGCCAGGTTTCCCCAGGGGGAGAAGAGCACCCAGTGGTATATGTCAGCCATAGACTCCAGCTCAGGGAGGAATGTTATGCAGCTGTAGAAAAGGAATGTCTAGCCATAGTATGGACATTGCAGAACATTGCAGAAACTTCAGCCTTATTCGTATGGAAGTAAATTCACTGTAGTTACAGACAACAATCCCTTAACATGGCTACACATAGCCAGTCAGCAAAATGCCACATTATTAAGGAGGAGCGTAGCATTGCAGGTATATGACATGACAGTACAACACTGTAGCGGGTCAGCAATGCCAACGCAGATGAGCTCTCAAGACACGAAATGGGGTAACATATTCCCAGATAGGCTTATTTCTCTCAAGACATGTTTCACAAGGGCCACTTGAAAAACTAGCTTGACACGGAATGGGGTAACATATTCCCAGATAGGCTTATTTCTCTCAAGACATGTTTCTCAAGGGCCACTTGAAAAACTAGCTTGAGTCTTCGTGGGGGAGAGATGTGATAATATGGGCAAGTGCCAGCATAGCCAGCTGGAGTTTTATAAAGAATGGTATGTCCTTTGAATATAAAATTGATTTATACAAGACACTTGTGTTACAAATGTATTAGAACTGCATGTCATTTGTATATCAAACTGATTTGTACGGATGTTGTACTAAAAATGTATTGGTGAGTTTTGCTTGTGCTAAAATATATCAACAGTGCACTCTGCTAGAATGAAAAGAAATGTATATGTATTATTGTAACTGAATTAAATGTATATGTTTTAATAGAAAACATTGGGACAGCAAAGGTTAACTTTAAGAAAAATAAGGGAAATGTAAATAAGCTCTTAAACCATTGAAATGGCACTCCACAGTGCTGAATAGGACTGGAGATGCTGGGTCTAGGAAAGAGCCTTTGTCCATTAGCTCAGTGAAAAGAGGGGAGTCCCAGGTACTGCCATAAACATCTGGATGTGTATTGTAGCTGTCTGTGCTAAATTCCTGTCTTATCTTCAAAGGGAACACTGTGAGAACCTAGCCTCAGGTGACCAGATGAGGTTATTCTGCCTGCCCTCTTGCAAATTATATTTTAGATATTAAAAAGAGAAATCTCAGAGTATTGAGTATTCTGTTTGGGAAGCCTGACGAGAAAGACCCTCACCCACAGCATCTTGCCTTGTGGTAGTAAGTTACTTAACTAGGGAACAGTAAAATTCATTAGGTCATTCAGGAATGTAGTGAAGCTCAGCTCAGAGAATGCTTTATTTGTATGAGTCTGTCCATCAATGTTAATTTGAATATTTTCTGTGAGTTGAACACTGTGGTTTACTGTAAATATATATTAAATATTTTCATGTCCTTTTATTATTTATTATTTGTTTGTTTGTTTGTGTGTTTCTGCTTTTCCCGATTAGGGCTTGCCACAGCGGAACTCCAGTCCGCTAATGATTGGTAGTGGATTTTTACATACCGGGTTACCAGCCCTGACGCACAACCTTCAATGAAGCATGCCCCATTCACGTATGCCTCCACACAGAAGACGCTCTAGCTGAGAATCGAACGGGACAACGTCTTGCTATGAGGTGACAATGCTACAACAGCACCACCACCGTAGTTACTTATTATTTATTATTAAATATATTTAAAACTTTTATTGTGGCTGGTCCTTGTAGAAAGTATCTAATATTTGAGAGTACTTATATTTATTTGATGACACTGTGTGGACCACTCCAGAAGGCCTAGCTGTCTTTGTGAACTACTACCATTTGTATTAGTATTAATATTGCACAGCATAATTGGACGCCCTTTGTTAAATGCCTTAGAGTAGCTGATTGGGGAGTGTCTACTGGCAGTGATAACTGCCTTATAGTCTGTGCAGAAGGGGCCGTCGCTAATAAATCTGTGCCAGCCTTTCCCAGGTGTGTGTTTGTGTGTGTGTGTGTGTGTGTGTGTGTGTGTGTGTGTGTGTGTGTACGTGCAAATCAAGTCTCTCAGTGTGTCTGTGTCAGCTACTCTGGGTAGGAACACGAAGCACTGGGCTTATAGACAGGGTGCTGGAGGACTTAACTTGGACAGTCGGCTGAAGATCTAACCCTATAGCTGTACCAGTGGAAAGTCTTACTAGGGACCTGGAGGGAGACAGATATTGAGACATCCAGACCCAGGGCTGAGTGTGATCCCTGTGTGCTTTTAAGGAAAATTGTACTTGATGCAGAGAGGCCTGCATCTGGAAATACTGAGTGCATCCATTTGTATTCCAAGTGCATGTCCCTTTCTCCAGTGTCAGTGGTGAGGATTCAAGCTCTTTGATTACTGGCCAGCATGGGGATGACATTTATTGGTTGCCATCACCTATTGGTAGCACTGGTGGGCATCACAGACATCACCACCCATGATGATACAGAAGACACACACACAGGTCATGGTGCATCAGCCATGGCATATGTCACCCAGTGAACACTGCACACCTGTGTTGTGGCATGACGATATCTGATGAACCTGTAAGTAACAGAGTATGTGGCAGATACATGCCCAATGTGTATTTGATAGTGGCTACCACATGTATTCCACTGACCACAAACTGATGCAGTATAAGGCACTCTTCATTACATCTGAGAACCATAATGTTTATTGGACAATGTGTATAGTATGCATGATGTACATCAGTCAGGGCAGCCATATTCAGGGCTTACACACACACACACACACACACACACACACACACACACATGCACACACGCACGCACACACACACACCAGAAAAGTGCAATTCCAGAGCTAATTACATCTGCCTGTCTCTGCATAAATACTTCTCACATGTGACAACACATTCATTGAAAGGATGAACATTAGGCATTTACACCACATCCCTCCACCTGGCATTCTTATGCAATTTATGCTGAACATTAGAGGGTCTAACTCTTGTACACTTCTCTGCTAGTTGTGACCTTCTCAGAATCACAAAACACCTTATGTCATTTACTCTGACCAACAGACTGACCTTGACCGTGTCCATCTGTTTGCTGGGCATGGCACACCATCCTGCAGCACCTATGTTGACATTTCTATAAACATATACATAAATGCACACTGCTAGTCAGCAGTGCAGTAAGGCTGTATGCAAGGGTTGGTATGCAGCCACTACTTGCATTCTAAAACATAGCACAACTCCATAGAGTACAATCATAACAATCGACATGGCAAAATAAAGGTGCACTTTCTAACTACTGCTCTTACTGCTTTTTGAAAAATGATACAATTTCAGAACAAAAGAAAGCTATTTGTTTCATTTTATGGAAAGAAATAGGGAATGAATAAAATGGGACATCACTAAGCCTATTTGACAGAAAATGCATAGTTTACTAGACTTCAATTTAAACAGGACTTAGACATTTTAAAGGACTAACTCATTTGGTTAACTATTATGCATGATACCCAGTTTGCTTAGTTCCACATATGAATGTATATTACGTAAAAAGGAATATTTTCTGTTTAAGCCAATCATAAATAATAGAATGCATGTTCACCAAATATCAGAAAAGAGTTGCATAGCAATGTGATTATTGTTCCTATTGTGTTTGGAAGCTTACAAACCAAAATAAGCACTCATTTTGTATTAGCTGTCATCCAGAGCTTCCTCCCTATACTTCAAGGCAATAATTAGCAGACCAATATACAGCAGAGGGCGCTGCCGAGTAAAAGTTTGATAATCACAAGTCATATATATGTACATAAAGGATAAAGCCAGAGCTGCTTCTCTCCCACTTCAGCTTTTTACTTCAAATTGCTTTGTAAATCTGCAAGCCTAGCTTTTGGGCCTTTTCTTAAAAATGTATTTATCTTGGAGTGGGCAAGTGCGGTAGTTTTTCTCCCTTGCTTTTCTTAGCGATTGGTCAGGAGCTTCTGTTTCTCATTAAAGTTTCCCTTGCTTTTATAAAGTTCAGAAAAGGCTTTTAATTGATATAGTGCCGTTAAAATGTCCTTCTGACTTAATGCTGTCACATTCTTTGTTAACTAGTTCTCAGTTTATAAACCAGAGCTTGCTCACAGATTGTCCAAATCCATCAGATGCATTAGTCTGATTACCGAAGACATAGAGGCCGTCATCCTCTTCTCCCCTGGTTTTCCAGCAGCACTTTCAGAAATCTCAAGCAGCCATACCTCTCAACCTCTTAGCACAAGAATTATAGACAAAGCCAAAAATAATGACAAGCTCTCAAAATTAGGGCAAGATTTTAAATATTGCTTTTATAAACTTAGAAAGTTGATAGAATAACAGCTTTTGCACTTGCATACATTTTCTGAAATATATTGAAGCCTGTTTGTTATTATTTAGTGACTGCAATCCTCCATGATTTGCCAGAAAACTACACATTTTATGAAGAAAACACACCAAAAATATGAGGCAAAAATTTGGTCATTCTGTAAGATTCTGGACAACTGAGAGGTAAGCAAGCATCACAAGGGCATGTTTTATCTTCATACATATATGTCACTGCAGTGTCATCTTATCTAATACAGTGCTACATAGTCTTGTATCCCTTTTACCAGGTACAGTTACAGTCTACTCGGGTCATTCAGGAGGACACCTTTCCTTGTACAGGACCTTTGAGAGTGCTTGACTATTCCTTTAAGTTCCAGGAACATTTACTGGAAAGGAAAACAGTTGATAATCTTGCATAACATTTATGTTACCAAGTTACAGGCCTGAGAACATTTCTAGATTGACTGCATTCAGCTATGAAAGCAAAACACTTGTGGGGATATAACTAGTATGTAACATTTATGCATTACTTATGTATGCAGTCAATATGATGGTATCTGACTTCCTGAGAAAATTTCAGTCGTGCTTTAACTGCATAAAAGAACTTCATCTATTTTATTTTGAGCCTGATAGTTTTTAGTCTTAAAGTTTAGGTCAACAAAGACTTCTGCTATAAAGCATGGTATATTGCAACTGAGTTGGTGTTAGGGATAGTTTTCAGAAGCGGAAAGTCTTTCCTGAAAATTAGTCAGACAAAATCTGCTTAATTCCTGGACTTGTTATTGCACTAAGTATAATCCAAAACACCCTCCCTAAATTACACCTAAATCCCAACCTAACTGTTCTCTCCTACACTTACACTTCTCTTTCCTACAGCCCTCCTTCTACTGTCATTGTCACTATGCTTTATTATTTAACTACTCCCCTAACTTCCTAAAATTATATGCACAATTGCTGAATTATATCCAACCTGCCACAGGAAAAGCATGTCATACCTTATATCAAATGTGTACACTTACTTGAATTGTGTGCATTTAATTCTAATTGTATTTTTCTTTCCCCTGCTTGTGTGTAAATCTCTCTTTCTGTGTTGGTTTCTAGTGTATAAACCTTGAATTCCTATCTTGTTACACTTTGTAAAAAAAATACTTGATTTTAATGACTATGAATTGTAAAAATGCATATTGTTTATTCTGTGGAGCTTTTCTCCCTGGGCCTCCGCTGATAAAGGGCACAGCTCAGTCAGACTTTCCCAGCCAAGAAATTTCAAATAAATAAATACAATAAAATAAATAAAATGGACTTTTCCAAGAACTGAAATATGTAGGTAATGAAGAAGCAGTGGCCCTCAGCCACTTCACGTCATCACTGCAAATATCTTCCAAATATGATGTTACAGTTTTAGTGGAAAAAATAAACAAAAATGAAAGGGACATACCTATCACATGCAGCGCAGATAGTGTGGTATTCTGTGTCCCTATCCACCTGCATTCATCTGCCTCCTTAACCCAGACAAGTTGCTCCTGACACAACCTCCATTTTCTTCTGCTGCCATTCACAGGCTGCAAAGTTATGAATAAAGTGATAAAAAATGAAGGAAGGTGGTGCCAGTCTTGACTGCATTTTAAGCTCAGAGTTAATGCATCCATTCATTCTCAAGTACCACTTGTCAGGTATGACCTTTGACAGGTTGCCACCTTACAGTTCAACAAATCAACTACACCTGGAAGGAGATTTGCTAGAAGTGCACTCAAGACAGAACAGACATCAAAGTGGATTATGATGGATCCTTGAAAATACAAAACAATATCAAAAGGGTTCTACAAGTGTTTCATTGATTATATCAAGGGTTCTGATTATGTAAATCACAAAAGGCTTCGGGCCACACATAGAGCATTGGGTCATACTTAGAACACTGGGTCACACTTAGAACATTGGATCACACTTAGAACATTGGGTCATACTTAGAACATTGGGTCATACTCAGAACATTGGGTCACACTTAGAAATATAAGTATTTAAGAATGCTTGATAGTTCTCATACAAAATGTTTACAGTAATCAAGAAGCAACATTCTGAGCAGAACAAGGAGAAACAGAATGGTCCAGGAATGATAAAGATGCACCATAAGGGTACATATGTTCTCCATATCGGTTTAATTTATATGCAGACCAAATCATCAGAGAACCAAGATTATATGGAGAAAAACAATATGTAAAGACAAGAAGAAAAGCTGAACAACAACCTTTGCTGAGCTGATAATATTATTTTACTGGCTGCAAGTGAAGACTACATGAAATATCTGCTCAGCATGATTAAATAATCATGTATTTATACCTTAACACAAAGAAGACAAAGTTTTTGACAGCTGGTAAAACTGAAAAATATATTCTAGATGGAGAAGAAATAGACACAGTAAACAGCCACAGCCTGCTTGGATCAACAGCCAACAATTATATGACAAGCGCTCAAGAAATCTGATGACAAATCATTTTTGGCAGAACATCCATAAAAGATCTAGGCAAGATCTTCAATTATAGAAATATATCTCTGTGTACAAAGATTTAACTTGTCTAAGTTCTGGTTTTCCCAGTAGTATCATACAGGTTCAAAAGCTTGAAGTGAAGAAACAAGACAGGAAGAAAATTGATGTCTTTAAATTATGACTTTGGAGAAGAAGGTTACATCCCCAAAAGGAGAGATATCTATACCAAAAGATTGCAGCCCCCCAAACATCTCCAGCGCCCAAGTGAGAACTGCTCTCTCCAAAGCAAAAAACACAGCATCCATGGGACCTGATGGTGTCCCCGACTGTGTGCTCCATGAACTCAATGAGGAATTAAACCCACAGCTAGGACAGCTGTTTAATCAAAGTCTTACCTCTGGATACGTACCCAGGGAGTGGTGCACTGCAACTGTGGTACCACTTCACAAAGGCGGTGCCTCCACCGACCCTGGAAATTACCGGCCCATTAGCTTGACAAGCCTTATCTGCAAAGCCATGAAGAGGATCATAATGGACCTCATAAATAAAGACATAGGGAATTTGCAGACTTTGGATCCAACCCAGTTTGGCTTTGTCAAAGGCAGATCATGCCTTTTAAACTTGGTTGACTTTTTCGAAACAGTCACCAAAGCCATTGATGAGGGAAAGGCAGTCCATACAGCCTACCTCGATCTGGCTAAGGCCTTCGATACAATACCCCACTCGGGTATCATTGAAAAACTCATCAGCTTAAATGTCAACCCATACATCACAAGATGGGTTGCAAACTGGCTGAGTGACAGAACCCACAGGGTCAGAGTTGCTGGCGCCATGTCAGACTCAAAGCCTGTCACAAGTGGTGTCCCACAGGGCTCAGTCCTGGGCCCACTCCTGTTTGGCATCTACTTTTCCGAAGTACAAGCAAACACAGGAGGGTTATGGCTGACAAAGTTTGCAGATGACTGCAAACTGGGCGCCATAGTAGAAAACACATCTGATACAGCTATCCTCCAGAAGGGTCTCACAGAAACGGATAACTGGTGCCAGAGCCACGGCCTAAAGTTAAATGCCAAAAAATGCATAGTCATACCCTTCGGGAAAAACAAGGTTACCCCTAGCTACCAAATAGGTGGCAATCCACTGAGCACAGAAGAAGTTATCAGGGACCTGGGGACCCAGGTTGATAGTAGTCTGTCATTCGACACCCATGTAGCTAAAGTAGTTAGGAAGACCTTCTACATTGCCCACCTTATCATGAAGGGATTCTCATCTAGATCAAGGGAGGTCATAGTCTCCCTTTACTCATCACTCATCAGACCAATGATTGAGTACAATGCCCCATTCGGAATGTATCTGACCCGACACTTGCAGCAGCTGGAGAGGCCACAAAAGTTCCTCACCAAAAGGATAAAGGGTCTCAAAATCTGTCCTATGCTGCCCGACTGAAAGAAGTCCAGCTCTATTCAGTCGCTCACCGCTTGCTCAGAGGTGACCTTTGCCTAACATACAAGGCCATGTCAAACCCAGATTTGATGAATATGCTTCACCTCAAAAAATCTAGATCCATCAGAGCCACAAGAGCGGGAGACTTAAACCTTGACACGGCTATTAATAGGACGTGCTGGAGGGATAGATTCATCACCCAAAGACTCCCTATGCTGTGGAACAAAATCCCAGTACATGTGAGGCAGAGCACCTCGCTGGCCTTGTTCAAGAGAAATCTTGACCAATGGATGGGAGATCACAGATATACCCCAGGGATTACCTCAGTGTCACTGCTCGACAGAGGCACAGCAAAATAATGGGTATAGTTCCCCATACTAAAGGGGTGGCGTAAGCCACAAAACGATGGGCTAGGCTTGTAAATGCCCTCGGGCAGATAGCCTAGTATGAACCTATGAACCTATGAACCTAAGATTGCTTATTTCTTAGACTGCCTCAAAAAGGAATTAGTATCAGAAAAGATAAAAATCTTAAGTATTCCTAAAAAGCTCATATGGCAAGAATTTGACTTTCAGACTTTGAACATGTCATGCAAAAGATCATTAAAAAGGTATTATGATTGGCAAGGTCAACATAAAACAGGAAGATCCACAATGTGATTGTTTGGTACAGCAATGGATGCCCCTGTGTCAGAAAATATTTTTCCCATTGAAGACAGATCAGAGTTCAGAACAACTATCCACAAAGTTGCTATGAGTTAAATTTGATTTTACAGCAAAACAACAACGAGGATTCACAAGTAGTATCTTACCAATGAGCTTGATTACTTCTCAAGCTTCAGGATGGGGTTCAGATAAAATGGAAAGTCACAAGTCCTTGGCTCATAAAGACACATTTTTGAAGTTAAGAAACATTTGTAAACAAAAGGGTTCTGGTAACACAAAATTTATCTCATTTAGTAGGTTTGACTTGTGGCCAACTCACAAGGTATTTGGAGAGGGATTAACAGAGCTGATGTTACAAACAAGCATATGACTTTACCCAATAGTCCAATGACTAGCTCAGACAAGTTTGAATAATTAGTGAGTGGGGGGGGGGATTCCTCAGTTGTCTTCCTCTACTATGGCAATCCATCAGGCCATCATATGAGATAATGAGATAGCTGGACTTACTGGTTCTTCCATCCTATTTCAGGAAGGTTACATCCACAACTGTCATCCCATCCAGTCATTCCCAGAGGTTGGTAGTCCTGAAGATGACTAACTGCATCCCAAGTTCCTTAAGCACTTCTTAAGCTTCATCATGAGACCCTTAACTCATACCCTACGCCTTTTCATTGAACAATTTCTGTCTCCCCCATCCTAAAGGAATCATGGATAATTCATACACCAAAGAGGGGCCACAATTTTTGCTCCAATCATTACAGATGCAAATCACAACTCATTGGCCTAGTGAAAATCATGAAGAATATTGCTAAAATTCTCTAGAAATTCTTTGGTCATTTTTTTCAGAAATTCAAGTCTACGAGATCTACTACATGTGGTCATTTTTCTCCAGAAATTTAAGCCTATGGGTTCTACTACATGCGGTCATGTTTCAACTGCTAACATAGTAGTTGCTCACAGAAAATGCTCATTTGTGTATGAAAATTATAGCTCATAAGAATCTACATTCACATCTCTAAGGAAATATGTTTCTTCTGAGTTGGTCCAACCTCAGAAGTGATATGTAGAGAGGCTAATGGTGTACAACCCTTGCAAAATATGTTGAGATACTGTGTTTTCACAGCATCTGCTTTGAACAGTAGCAGATGGCTAAATGTGCAGGTTACAGTGAGCAAATACGACTCCATTAAATGGCTATTGTGCTTATGCAGTAGATTACAATACCTGTTGTCAGGAAATCTGCGCAGCTTCTGGTCTTTGGGAATGACCTTGGCTTCCTAAAAAGGGATAAAGGGGAGTGTATGAAGTAATGTTCACTCTAAACTGTCAGTCCTATTTCCTTTCTACCACTCTAACTATTCATTGAGGCTAGTATAGGCTACCTCATCTAGCCTAACTCCTTGGAATCATTTGATATAATGACCACAGTGTTTAATAAGCCTTTCTGACTTCAGTTGCTTGTGATTGCACTGATGTAGATTATGTGTATCCTGCATTATCAGCCTGCCTAACTTTGTTTTTTTTTCTATTTGGCTATAACAAATTATTAACTTTTTGAGTAGGATACTTTGTTGCATTGCATATCATTTGTGCCCAGGAATAACAACTTAGGCTAGCTCAATTGTTATCTTTTTTTAACACCTTCATTAAATTATCACTTAAGACACAGGCAAACATACATTTATGTAAAAGAAAAAAAATAACTTGCTCCCAGTTACATACATTATACATCACATATATTCTTTAGTGTTAACTATCATTAGTCTTGAGTAAAATATCAACCCACCTTCATCAGTAGTTTTCTTGGCCTCACATCCGAAGTCTTGGTATGCTTGCTAAGAGCTACATACATAATGTAAACATCAGCAGTTATAAATTATGCCATGGGTGACCTTAAATATGTAAGAAGAATGTGTAGTTATTAAGAGATTAACAGGAAACATGGCTGTCCATTCAAACTAATAAGGATTAAAGGAAAACAAAGGAAAAAACTAAACTGTGCTGTCTCTTCTTCGACAACTCTCTATACAGCTCAGCACTAGTAACAGCTTCAACAAAACTGAAGATAAGCTTAATGAATACATTAGATAGATTTTGATGAGACAATTACTATTTAATCATATTAATTGTCATGCATTAGGAATTCGTTTTGCTGGGAGTACTTGGATGTTTCCAGGTCTTATGTAGCAGAATTAGTACAGAAATGACCATAATTCCAGTCAATGAGACTTTTATCTCATTCAGACTGATGAATTCTAAGGAGGTGAGAGTCTCTAGTAAGGTAATCAGCAATATCAGGCACAGGCATAACAGCACAGCGAATCATATTCCACAGCATCGTAACAAAGCAAGGTCATAGCACGTGATCAAGATTTATTCCTAGAAGTCCACATTTTGAACAGCAGCTTGCTCCACCAATCCCGAATCGTGTTGATAAGTTTGTAAGTAAAATATACAGATTTTAAGTCTTTTGGACTTCTTGTGTGAAATAGGAATTGTTGCAGTGGCTGACTACTAGATGGGCAGGATAGTGTTAGTTTACTCCAAGTTAGAATATAGCCAGCAATTAAATTTGTCTGACTTGACAGGAAAAATCAGAAATAATATAGAAACAATATAGGCCAACTGACTTTTAATCCCATGTTAATTTAATTTTCTTTTTATTTAATTCATTTAGATAGTGAAATACATTGCTTCTATCCAGTCATTCCTGCTACAATAACTTGATTTATTTTGTATAGCTGAAATATGTCTCTTTTCGTTGGGTAAATCTGGACTTAAGCTGAACTAAACCATTACTTATCAAAAAAGATATTTTACATTTTTGCAGTTTTCTAACCAAATAACTGCAGTAGGGTGTTGAAGGGAATATGAAATTATGATTATCAATGCCTGGCTATTCTGTAATTGTCCTGGCATTATTTCCTAGTATTTTGTGCCTGCTGTCCCCTGGGCTCAGGCTGCAGCCAAAACATTTCCACTAACATCTGCTCAACTACCCAGTTTACAGAAGGTAGACAAGATACATAACTATCTTACATATTACTTTACAGTAGCATTTTTTCTGAAAAACAGTGAATGCCTTGCTTCAAATTCTTTGTTATTATCATTATCATTGAAAAACACATCCTCATATTCAAAACCCACATAGATGCTGGTAGATAGGCAGGGAGTCTGAATGTTAAAAAGTACTGCGATCATATTTACTGTACTGTGCAAATAGAGTACACAGGTCTTATGGATACAAGGAGATGACAGACATGTCTAGTAAGTAACTTCTTATTGTAGTTTGGCTAACAGTAATACTTCATATACAAACTACAGTGTATGTCTTAATGAAAGACAGGAAATACTGGATGCCCTTACCTGCACCCAATCAAAACCAACAGTAGTAGAGATCTTTAAAAGGCAGAGTTCATCTGTTTGTGTAGAAATTATGAAGTTTTAGACTGCTTCTGTTTATTATTTATTTTTTCTTGTTAACTAGATAAATTAACTAATCTAAGGACCCTTTTCAGCCATGACACAGGCTTAAGAGGCAAATGCAAAGTATACAACAGAGACAGCGAATTATTTAAACAACACTAAACATACAGCACCAGTGTAACATCAAAAACTTTGGTAGAATGATCCCACCATGTAAGAACAGACATCAAGGTACTGTGAGTAGTATATATGACACAAAACATAAACAATGATCATACACAAGGGTAGAATCAAGCTAATACAGTTTCAAAAGTAACAATAAGCAGACATAAACACTGTGCTATATCATCATAAAAGGTAATGCACTTGAACACCTGAGTAAGATAATAACCCAGGCCCTGCCTCTCTAACAAATACCAGCAGGTTTCTGTCCTGTTCAACTAGTTACAGATTAAACATCACCACCACCTTTAGGTACAAAGACCTACAAACAGGATGTACCAGACCAGTGCAGGCAGTATTAACAACAAATGGGCCACTGCTGAAGCATTAATAATGAATGCAAATAGATGCCCAGCTACCTATGTACAATCAAACTGCACTACTCTGTATGACAGTAGACCAGGAAATAGATTTAGGGGAGGTGCTATGCTACTAGTCAAAAACATCTCCTGTCAAATAGCATTTCATCACCAACTCAAACCAGATGAGTAAAAATGCCATAAATTTGATTCTAGTGCATATTAGTTCAGGTAAGCACGCTCATATTAACATAGCAGTTGTATTCCACCCTTGTCCTCTCCCTCAGTTATTATAAAAACCCTATCTGAAATATTTTCCAATGATTGCAATAAAAATACTATTTATCTGGTTGACTATAATGTTGATACTATGGGCAATGAGGCCAAGAACCTTAATAAAACACTCTTCCAATTCAGTATAGAACAGTTGGTAAAACACTCTATTAGACCAAACTCACCTTTGGGTCACCATTCTACATTAGATCTCATAATGTCAAACACTGCTCATCACTGCACAGGCATCTCCATATTACCTAATTATTTTAGTGACCACTGTCCTGTCTTTTCTACTTGATCCTTCAAGACTTCAAATCCTCCCTCTCAAATTGTTATTGGATTACCATTCCCTGATCATCAAGCACTTGCTCTCCAACAACATTGTAGTCTTATCGACTGGTCCCTCATGTACCTTACAATAGCATTAGTATTCTTCATAGACACACTGTCCACAATTCAAGACACCCTTTTCACGTGTAAAGTTAGATGACTTAAAGTTCAAACATGCCCCTGTTGACTCAAGATATTAAAAAACTTAAAAAGAGAGTGCCTAGAATTTTGGAAACAAAATCAGCTATTAGACTTACAACAAAACTACCTCAACCTATGAAAACACGTTAGAATAGCAACTAACACACCTAAATCCTACTTCCTCCATGAGAAACAGCTATCATTTATATTTAATCCCGACCAGTTCTGGAAAAAGATTAAAGATATTACTGATCAAATCAATAGCATTGTACCTTGCAACTCTTTTAACAAGGATGACAGTAGCAAAAAAAAAAAAAAAAAACAGAAAAACAAGCAGAAGACTTTAATTCTTTCCTCCTAACCTCCATTCATGACATCACCAGCTCATTTGGAACTTCCGAAAATGACTCTCAAAATTCGTTATACAACCATACTTAAGCGCCACTCTGCTCCCTAGCTGAATTTTGAACCTCTTTCCACTTTAGGGAAATCACTGTAAAAGAAACCAAGAACTTATCTAAGAACCTAAACCAATCCTCTGCCAAACTCTTCAAAATCTACAATAATTTTCTAAAAATACAAGCTGCAAATTATATTGCTAAACCTCTTACTTTCTTCTATAATCAATCCCTTTCTACAGGTACACTATCCCCCCCCCCCAATTTAAATATTCAGTCATTATTCCCTTCCAAAGGTACTCTTCCCCAAATTCCATAAAGAATGGTGTCCCACCTTTACTCTGCTCTATGTCCATTAAAAATCATTAACACTAATGCCCTGGACCAGCTGGTTGACACCCCTACAAGACACAAGGCATGCCAACATCCTGGATCTGGTACTTACCAATATGGGAGGCCACTGTAGCACCCCCTCTGTGAGGTCTTCCCTGGTGAGATCTGACCACAAATCAGTCTCATTCGAAGTAACTATCACACCTGACCCCCCTCCAGTAGCAATTAAAAAACTTCTCCAAAGCAGATCCTCTTACAGGATGGTATAAATAGCTTCACTGCACCCCCCACTCAGAGCTATTGAGAGTTCTACAGCAATGCTTTATAAAAACACCTGTATAACTGTATTGACTCGGCCGTACCTGATAAGATCAAAACAAGCTCCTCAAGGAAGAGCAAACCTGCCTGATGGACAACTGCCATTAACAGGCTTTATAACAAGAGAACGAAATTGTTAAGAGTAAGAGGGAGCAAGCCCTAAACTGGAAACACTCCATCCTCAGCTTAAACAAGCAAATAAGACTTCTTGTGAAGTCCTCCAAAGCAAACTACAAATCCAAATTAGTTTCCTCAACTAAGGACAACCATAAGGCATTCTTTAGTTACATCCGTAACCTAAAAGGAAAGGCCCAGATTTGTGCTGAACTGATAGTTAATGATACAACATATACTCAGCCTGTGGACATAGCTAACCTGTTGGCCGACAGGTTCTGTGAAAAGTTCACTCCCCTGTCCCTGCCACATGTACTGCATGACACCTACCACCTGTCCCCTACTTTGTATCTCTAAAGAGCAGGTTGTAAACGCCCTCTCTAAGGCCAAAAACACAACATCTATGGGACCTGATGACATCCCAGGCTGTGTCCTACATGGGTTCAAACAAGAATTAGCAACACCACTGGGTATTCTTTTCAATCAAAGTCTGAGAACTGGCTTCATTCTAGCTGAATGGAAAATAACTATCATTATTCCCTTGTACAAAGGTGGTGCTTCCACTGACCCTGGGAACTATTGGCCTATTAGCCTGACTAGCTTTATCTGTAAGGCCATGGAGCGAGAAATTGTGGACCTTATCAACAAAGATATAGATAATCTCCAAATAATTGACCCTACTCAGTTTACATGTTACGTGTTAAGAGGCATGGATGACAAGAAATTCACTTTGAGAGTGAATCTTGGCATCCATGTTGAGAACACATATAATTCTTTGTAGTGCTTAGAGTTTTATTTTCTCCTCTTACTACTAGTTAGTCAAAAATTAGATTTAAAAACAAAGAAACAAACAAAAAAATGCAATGTGTTGTTCTAACTTTGCAAGCCAGTAAAGCAGTGAGGAAGTGGTTCATGTCTTATGCATTTCTTTTTTAATTTCTCCAAGTCTTTTGGGTTTCTAACACCATGACAGGAATGAACCCCATCCCTAACTCAAAGTGTGATTAAAGTTCATGAAGTTAGTATTATTGCAATCTTTGATGTTGGACAGAAGTGCTCTTTATAACACCTGCAACATGACCAGTAATGACTCCTTCTGCAATTCATATGGAGTTACATATACGGGTAACATATCTAAGTACAATTTTAAATTCTTTTTTATATAGTCCATTGTTTGTACTACTCCTGGAATTGTCTGGGTATCCTTCTTCCACATTGTCCTCATTTCTGCCTGCAAATCCTGGTATTTTATTACTTTGTGTCTCTCTGTACGTAAGACACTGTAGTCACTGGGTGTAGCAATTTCAATATTCAATACTACTTTTGTCTTCTTTTCATGGACTACTATATCTGGTTTTCTTGCATCTATTTTTTAAACTGTTGGTAATGGATGATACCATGTGACATAAACTTCATCATTTTCTATAATGCTTTGTGGCTCATATTTCCAGTGTTTTTCAGCAATTTCAATATTGTAATGTTTGCACAATTCCCAGTGCAACAGTCTTGTCACATTATTATGTCTTTCAGCATAAAGTCCTTCTGCCATGAGTATATCACAACCAGCGACAAGATGTGCGACTGTTTCCAATTCTGCTTCACAAAACCTATATTTGTCTATTTTTCTCACATGTTCAATGGTCTTATGTTCATAGGTTGGTACTAGGCTATCAGCCCTAGGGCCTATACAAGCCTAGCCATAACAATTCCCTGGCTATTTCTTCCCACATTATTTACTTTCCTGGACCCCTGTCTAGCAGGGTGACTGACGTGATCCCTGGGGTGAATTTCCTTTCTCCCATCCAATCGTCAAGGTTCCTCTTGAAGAGGTCCAAAGAGGCACTCTGCTTGACATGTATGGGCAATCTATTCCAGAGTCTGGGGAGTCTCTGGGTCAGGAACCTATCCCTACAGCATGTTTTGTTTATTGTGATGACAAGGTTTAGATCCCTGGAGCATGTAGCTCTGAGGGATTGGGATTTCTTTAAGTGTAGCATGTCCAACAGCTCTGGGTTTGACATGGCCTTGTATGTTAAGCAGAGATCGCCTCTGAGTAGACGATATGCGACAGAGTATAGATGGAGTTTTTTAAGGCGGTCAGCGTAGGGCATCTGCTTTAGGCCTGTGATTCTTTTAGTGAGGTATTTCTGAGGCCTTTCCAGTTGTTGCAGATGTCTTGAGAGGTACATACCAAATGGGGCGTTGTATTCTACAATGGGTCTAATGAGGGATGAGTACAGTGGGACAATGACCTCCTTTTTTCTGGATGAAAAGCCCTTCGTGATGAGGTATGCCACATAGAAGGATTTCCTGACTGTTGTGGCGATGTGGTTATCGAAGGTGAGACCACTGTCCACCTGTGTCCCTAAGTCTCTTATCACACTTTCTGTGTTTAGTGTATTGCCACCTATATGGTAATTCATGGATACATGTTTTTTCCCAAAGGGGATAACAATACATTTCTTGGCATTGAGCTTGAGCCCATGCCTCTGGCACCAAGCATCTGTTTCTGTAAGGCCCTTTTGTAGAGTATACACATCATTTGGGGATTCAATAATGGCTCCCAGTTTGCAGTCATCTGCAAACTTTGTTAGCCAGAGTCCCTTAGTGTTGACCTGTACTTCAGAGAAGTAGATGCCAAACAAGAGCGGCCCCAGGACTGAACCCTGAGGTACTCCACTTGTCACTTGTCTGGAGCTGGATTTGGAGTCGACTACTTTTACAGTGTGGGTTCTATCAGTAAGCCATTTAGCAACCCATTGGGTGACATAGGGATTAATGCCCAACTTAGTAAGTTTATCTATGATTCCAGAGTGGGGGATGGTGTCAAAGGCCTTGGCAAGGTCTAGATAGGCTGTGTGGACCACCTTACCCATATCCATGGCTCTGGAGACTGATTCAAAGAAGTCAATCAGGTTCAGGAGCCAAGATCGGCCCTTCACAAACCCAAACTGGGTGAGGTCCAGTGTTTGAAGGTTGCCAATGTCTTTGTTTATAAGTTCCATGATAATACGCTCCATGGCCTTGCAGATAAGGCTTGTCAGACTGATGGGACGGTAGTTTCCGGGATCCAAGGTGGATCCCCCCTTGTGGATTGGGATAACTGTAGCTCTGCGCCACTCAGTGGGCACGAAACCTAAGGTGAGACTATGATTAAACATGACACTTAGGTGAGGTGCCAGTTCATATTGTAGTTCATGTAGTACACAGCCCGGGATGTCATCTGGTCCCATGGATGCTGTATTCTTGGCTTTAGAGAGTGCGTTTTGTACCTGTGTGGCCGTTATTACTGGAATTTGGCAATCTTCCGGTATTGAGATTGGCCATTTAGGGGGTGAGAGGGGGGTGAAGTTGGCACTGAATCGATCTGCCAGGATATTGGCAATATCCTTCGGATCAGTATATTTATGCCATTCTGTTTTAGATCACAGCAGATTTGAGCATTGCCATTTAGATTCTTGACATAGTTATAGAATGCTTTGTGGTTGTCTTTGGAATCTTTGGCAATTTTATTTTCGTAACTAGCTTTCGAGGATTTTATGAGGCATCTCAGTTTCTTACTGAGGCTAGTAAGGGAGGTTTTTGCATCCTGGGATTTTCCTCTTTTCTGCAAAAGTTTCTTCCTTTTGTTGTAAAGTTTGTTTATGGCAGGGTACCACCAGATTGGCTTCCTTTTTTTGGATGAGAGCATTTTGGTTCTATTTGGGATGGCATGATTCATGCATGAGTGGATGTGCTCGTACAGTGCTTTAGTGTAGGATTAAGCAGTTGAACTTTCAGTTCCCGTCTGCATGGGTGTCATGAAGTTTGTCACTTCTGACTTGAGTAGCATGAAGTTGGCTTTGGAGAAGTTTTTTATGGTGGCTTCTTTACTGGGGGGTGGGGGTGGGATGTGGATGTTAAGGGTGATTAGCTTATGGTCAGACCTGACTAACGAGGGGGTGACCATAGGTATGGAGCACTGATTTCCCATGTTGGTAATGACCAGGTCTAGGATATTGGAGCCCCTGGTGGGACTATGGATTAGTTGATCCAGGGCGTTGGAATTTATGAATTCCAAGAACCGTTGCGCAAAGGTGTTGGGACATGAGTAGTTTTCCCAGTTAATGGCAGGGTAGTTAAAATCACCCAGTATTAGGGTGTTTGGTTCTATCTTAATATTTTCCAGTATGTTTAGAAAGGTGTAGTGAGAATCTTGGGGTATGGTGGGGGATCTGTAGCAAGCTACAATTTGGATTGCAGTCTTACCTAGTGTTAGTTGCACTTGGAGAACTTCAGACACATTGTGTTGGCCAACTAGCCTGGTGGTGTGAATATCCTTGGTGAATATTGACATTCCTCCACCTTTAGTGTTTTGGTCCTGGTTTGGTGGCCGAAAAGTGTGGTAAGAGTTGTAGCCTGGTATTGCAGGGGTGCTCTCTGGAGCCTTGAACCAGGTCTCAGTTACTGCACAGATATCGATGTTCTCCATTTTTAGGAGTGTCTCAAGAGAGTGCATTTTGCGGTTTAGACTTCTAGCATTGAGTAGCATTACCTTCAGATTTTGCATGCTTGTACCTGTTACGGTGGTGGTTTCATCCTTTGAAGTTTGCCTAAAAAAGGCACTATAGGGGTGGCAAGAGCCTTAGCCAGTAACCTGAATCCCAGGGGCGACAGGTGCAGACCATCTCTGGCAAAGCATCGTGGTCTGTCAATCATGTCATCCCAGGCAGACAGATACTGGATTCCCTTTGAATGACACCATAAGCTTAGCCAATTGTTGAAGTCAATCATTTTATCCTTATATTGTGGTATCATTCTGGGTGAAGGCAGGATGCTACTCAGGGCTAGGGTCATACCTGCCTGGGCCACATGATCCAAGAGCTCTTCCATGTCTCTTTTCATGTAGTCCAGGGAGGTACGTCTCAAGTCATTCACTCTAACATGGACAATGACAGAGTCATATTTGTACTTGTTGTGGAGTGACTTGAGTGCATGCTATGTGGCGGATCCTGGCACCCGACAGGCAGCTGACTGTAATTTTCTCCTTATTCAACCTGGTGAGAGGGACATCAGTGTGCCAGACTATAGAGTCACCTATGACTAAAGTGTTAGGTACATTGTCTTGCCTTAGGGGCTGTTGCTGGGTGGCACACTGGTGTTGTGAACTATGTGACACATTGGTTGTGATTGGTGTTTGTTTGCATTTCAGCTTCAGAGGTCTTTGTTGCTTGGGCAGGTTACAGTTAAGGGCCTCTGCATATGTGGATTTAGTGTTGCTATATGTGGGTGTTGGTGGTGCGGGTTTAGAAGGGCTATGTGTTGCTTGAGGTGTAGTGTGGGTGTTAACCTTCTCCTCTTGACTGTTTAGCACAATCTTGGGTGGAGAGAGCTTTGCTTCCATTTTGGCTATGTAAGTGCATCTCTCACAGGTTGTAGTGTTGGGTGGTAGGAGGAGAGGGTTGTCTGTGTACATGAGGCAATTGCTGCATTGCCCCAGTATGCCTAGATTCACCAGGTGGACAGGAGAAATCACCGGAAGCTGACCCTTGGACATGCCTGGTTTGGGGCTTTTTTTTTTTTCTTTGTAAAGTATAGGAGCTGTTTCCTTAGAAAGGTACTTTGCAATTATAGGCTGTTTAGTGCCTACTATTAATTTCTCCTTGTTAACAAGGAGAGTTCAGTGTTTGTATGAGTTTAAGGCTTCCTAGTGCTTTACAGCAGGTATTAGAGAAAGTGCTAGTCACAGGGATGCTTAAAGGTAAGATTGAAAAGAATGCACTTTGCAGTGTGCACTAGAGAAGTTAGATGTGAAAGTAGGTAACTTGAGTTTTACCTGTTTAAAAAGTTAAGATTTAGTGGAGAGTTCCTATTTTTAAAACAGCAAGATGGATTGAAAGGGGTGGTCACTTTTGTATTTTGGTACTATGAAATACTGTAGGATGGCCAATAAATTTAAATAATTGAAGGGGTGGGATTTCAAAAATGATGATTTTGTGATTACTCACATAAGCCAGTGAAAGTAGAGAGAAATGAGATATATGGTCAGATTAACATAAGAGGCGGACAACTAGAAAGACAGTGGTATTTAACAAGACAACTTAAATGGGTGGGAGGGTGAGAAAAATTCTGCCCGACTCAGAACAGAGAGAGCTGTGGTCTCTTTTGAAGTTTTAGTATGCTGTTAAAACAGGATGCAAGCAAAACACAAGGTAAAGAAAACAAACTACAGTATTCAAAATATAGAAAGGCAATACAGTAATACAAAAAATAAAAGCAAACTAACCTTTCCTTCACAGCAAAGTGTAGCAGAGTCTGGATGAGCCTTTTTGGTAAAGTTGTTGTAAGCCAACGTGTATGTAGTCCACTATCTTGGGCCTCCAATAATAACCTTTCATCTTTCAGTTTAAATTCACCTCTCCTTAACCATTCCTGCATTTGATCCTGATCAACATGAGGTTGTTCCAAGAGTTTTCTATACTTGCAACTATATTTATGCATTTTCCACGTTTCTTGTCTTCTCATCTGATCTTTCACCTTATATTCTTTCGTTTTGTTTTTTTGGCACATCTAGTTGCTGCCTGATTTTTATCTACTTCTGGTTTGATTTCTATTCCCACTTAATGCTGATATACCTCTGCAGACTAACCAGGGAAGTCATCTTAGATTACTTCTCCTCATGTTTCAAAACTTTCATTATGTTTGCATCTTGTGAGGTCAGCAGATATGAATACAATCCTACAATTGCAGATCTATACATGTAACCAGTTTTGAGAAGGCCTATACCTCTTTCAGAACAGGGAATGTATAGTCTTGGTATACACTGATTTTTAGAAATCATCTGATGAGCATGATGTATCCTTCATGTTTTCCTCTCCAACCTATATAATACCTTTTGGGATCAGTCTGTCACTCCAAAACTGTAAGTTATGACAGGAAGAACAAATTGGTTTATAGCTTGGACTTTGCTCCTAGATATCCACACTGTTTTCTGTATTAATTTTAGTCCTTTAAAATATTACTTACAAAGATTTATTCACGTGTCCATGTTTTATTGTTGACCCTTCATCAATTCCCAAATATTTATACACTCCCTCTTGCTCAAGTTCTTTTACATCATATTCTTGTCCTAAACTGATGTTTTCTTGGTGCTGCAGCTTTCCTGCTTTAAAGGTTGCTTTTGCACATTTATCTAGACCAAATGACATTCTTATATCATCTGAAAACATTTTGACCACTTGCAGTTTTACTTTCAGTTCCTCATCTGATGAACTATACAGTTTTAAATCATACACAAACAAAAGATGAGAAGTCTTTATACTTTGTTGTTTTCTGGGAGCCAAATTATAGACATGACCTAATCTGTTAAATAGACAGCTTAATGGGTTAATGGCAAGACAAAAGAGCAGTGGTGACAAAGAGTCACCCTGGAATATTCTCCTTTGACTTTTTATCCCTGGCATAATACTTTGTCTTTTATCATGGCTTAACTGGAAAGTGATGTGCCACTGTTTTGTGGCTGCTGTAGTGTAATCGATCAGTGTAGATTGTATCTTATACATTTTTAAGCACTCTTTTATCCATGAATGTAGGATACTGTCAAATGCTTTTTTGCAGTCTATCCATGCCATACTCAGATTCTTCCCCTTTTTACAGTTCTCCATTATGACTTTAACAACAAATGATCCTTTGTTCCAAATGACTTTCTTTTATTACCCTTTTGCTCTATTGCCATGATTAAGTTTTCATCTAAGTGACTATAAACTCTGTAGGCATCAATTCCAGTGTATAGTTTATATGTCATCAGAAGGTAAGTTATTGGTCTGTAGTTTTTAGGATAACTTGCAGGTTCGCTTTTAAGTAGGAGCATTGTTTTTCCTGTTTTTAACCAGGTTGGTGTCTGTTCGGGGTGCATATACAAATAATTCTTACTCATGCTAAATCTTCATGTCAAATCTAAATCTTCAGAAGTTAGGTACTGCATCTGGGCCAGGGGGTTTTCAATAAGGAGCTTTTCTTAACTTTGTTTCAATCTCATTGGCCATTACTTCATCCCATTTCATATCATGTACATTTGACCTTATTCTTTCTTTTACTTCTTCTATCCATTTAGCATCTTTGTTATGTTCCACAGGCTCTTCACAGATAAATATTTCTCCAAAATGTATCTATTTCTTCTTTTTATGGTGTTTTAATTCCTTTTGCCTTGTTTCCCAATTCTCTATAAAACTTTTTGGGTCATCAATAAATTGCTTATTTGGTACTTTTCCTTTATATTTATCTGCATATATTTTAAGTTTTTCTGCCTGTGCTGGTATTTTTAGTTTATTATTTGCAATAATGAAAGATGGATCATGCTCTGTTCTGATACTGCACATTGCTTTTATTATGTCTATCTTTCTGAGTGTTTTTGTTGATCTGTTCCCTCTTCTATACTCTTCAAACAGTGACACCTCTTATCTTAATTGCTTTACATTTTTCTCTATTTGATACTTGCATGATGGCATTTAATTTCTCCCCTTCCTTTCACTTATTGTCTTGTGTTTTACTGGTAAGAATTTTTCTGTTATTAATTTAGCTGCACAGTAATATATCCTATTTACTTCTGTGATATCACATGAATCTCTATGAACAGTCCTAATTACTGTGTTCATTTGTTTTATCAAACTTCTAACTTTTTGGTTGTTATTGACTTTCTGGAGTCTATTTCTATCATGGATCTTAATATATCTGTCCAGCTCTATTAAATTAAGCAATTCTTCTCTTAGATCATTTTCTTCTAAGCTGAGGGCACATTCTTTGTTCTCCTTTTCCTGTGAGTATTCTATAGAGAGTTCCACAGTATCTTCCTGTGCCACATTCTCTTCAGTTTCAACCTGTGTCATCTGTTGCTCTTTCATATGGGAACTCACTGGCCTATCACTCCACAACATTAACTGTGTCAGAGTTGCCACAATTTCCTCTTCCTTCCCTTGCTGTGCAACTCTAACCGAACTTTTGTACTGGTTTCCTATGGAAGGCTCCAAAGTATCTTTGTATGGCAACTGATCAGATGGTTTCCAACTCCACTGGCTTCTCCTTAATTTGGGGATCCATTATTCTGCCCTGCTGTGCTATTATCAACATTAGATTTTCTACATTAAATCCTTCACTTTGCAGGTACTCCATAACCTCAGTTTCTATTTCTTTAACGTGTCCATTACTAATCCTCTTTTCTACTTTCCTCTTTGCTTTCTTATTTTTTGAATTGTAAAATATTCCATATAGGGATGCTTTTGTCTGTATTTCTCTTCAAATATCTTTGGTGCTGCTCTTTTTGTATTGATCAGTTTTGCTTTCTACTTTGAATAAATATTGTACCATATTAAATTTCTTTCCCTTTCCCATGTCCATATTTCTTTTTCAGATGTCTCCTGTCCCCCCTGTTTTTCGTTACTTGGGGGACTTACTGTTCCATCATGCTGTGATATAACATGTCTTATAATTTCTACACTATATCCTTCACTTTGCAGTTATTCCATAATTTATTTATTTATTGACATTTGTTAACCAGGAAAGTCCACTGGGTAAGGTACCCATTTTCAGTGGAGGCCCGGGGAGAAAAGCTCCACACAAATTACATTAAAACATACAAGTAGCATAATCAAATAAATGTCCAGTTTATGTCATAATTGCATACAATTTTATCATCATAACTTCAACTTCTATTTTTTAACTTCTACTTTACTAATCTGTTCTACATTCCCTCTTTGTGATTTTTTTTTGTATTATGAAATTTTCCATATCTGAATGCCTTTGTCTGTATTTCTCTTTGAATATCTTTGGGGCTGCTTTTTGTATTGATTAATTTGCCGTTTTCCTTTGCATAAATATTGCACTAAATCATATCTCTGTTTCTTTCTTTCCCATGTCCATATTTCTTTTTTATAGACACAGGTCTATATCACATCGTCGAACTTATATAAGTCCAAATGATGTAATATCGAACCCAAAAGTCTGAAATCGCACAATAACGAACACACAAAACAGCGATTTTTTCCCAGGGAAAAAAAATCGCTGTTCTCTAACAAAAAAACAAAAACATAAACCTTAAACTAAAACTAAAGTGGGGGGCTGTCCCCCCCCACACCCCTACTTAAATATATGAACTCCAAGATCACACCACAGTAGAGGAAATAGCAAAGCCCCGAAAATGGCCCACTGATTTTTTTTTCCCTGGGAAAAAAAAAATCGATGTACTGTGGCTTCACTATTTTTGCGTTTTGGACTTTTGGGTTCGATATTACATCGTTCAAACTTATACAAGTTTGACGATGTGATATAATCCCTTTTCACACTACCTCAGTCACTTCTTTTTCTAAATGGTCCAAGGTTTCTTGGTCTATATAATGTTTTTCATAAATTTGTTTTATTAATGAACGCAAATTTTGATTTATAGCTTCTGACAGTTTTTCTTGTGCAAGTAGTTTTCTTTCCTCTAATTTCTCTCAATCTTTTTGTATATCTTCTGTCTGGAAATTCTGTGCTTCTTGTTACCATTGTTGCCTCATAACAAGAGGATCTCCGGTTCGATTCTCGGCTGGAGCGCCTTCTGCGCAGAGTCTGCATGTCTTCAGTGTGGTCGAGTGAATTTTAAAAGGCATGCAGGTATGTGCGTGTGTTTATTTGTGTGCCTTCTGTGAAGATTGGGAGCTAAGCTGGCAACTCAACATAATAAAAACACCACTACCAATCAATCTGCAGACTGGTGATCTGCTGTGGTGACCCCTAACCAGTAAAAGCTGAAAGACATTTCTAGTAACAGTACATAATTTTTTGTTATCCTCAGTAGCCAACGCTATCATCTTTATGGCTCTTTTTTGGATTATCAATTTTTGTGATTTTTGTGGACAACTACTTCCTTCTACAACTGGGGGACATCCTCCCCCTGGGCCTGGCCTATTCCTGTTGTAGGAAAGTTTCCATGTCCTGAAGATTCTACACTGTCATTTTTTTCCAGTCCTGGCACCAGTGCATCTACCAGGATTGAGCACTTTTTTATCCTGAGACATATGCACCCAGCTGTCTTTTTATTTTTTAACCTGCTTCTGTCCATGACATTTGCTATATAAAATACAGACTATATATATCAGTTCATCTTGGTGAGATTTTGTGAAAAACAGGGTCTACCTCTTGAAGGTACTCACCAAGACGTAAGGATGAATTCAGTTCAGCAGTACTATTCTCCTTTACTTGCTGACTTATCATCTCGCCATTCTCTCATGTATTCCCTGTGTAAGGGAAGCAGTTGTACTTCAGCAGACAGCAGGCAGAAACTGAAGTTGAAATGAAGCGGTTTGATAGCATGCTGCTGCTGGGTTTTTTTTGTCGCTATCTGCTTTTAGTGCAGACTGGATATCTTGTATTATAGCAGCCCTGAACCAGGATGTAATTTAGCCATTATTTCAGTGCGGTCCATGCACTACAATAACATTAATATGTTATTAATCAATGGTATAAAATAGAAGTAATTTGTCTTCATAACAGGATTAGTCCAACTGATGCCTACAAAAAGAAGTCAAGGAAATTATAATTTCCACTATGACTATATAAACAACACAAGAGACAGTTACAGTAATTACTGCTTACACTGTAACCCAAAAGTAAATGTTGGTTTGAAATGTAAATTGGGAGATAATATGTTCTGCGCTACTACTATTTAGCTTGAATGCGTCATGACTAAAAAGTCAGTTCCCTTACCCATTTAATACAATTAAATAAACTTGATCCTCTCTTCCTTTGCAGCTGTGTGATCAGCATGAGAGCAAACATCATACTTAGCACTATAACTTGTACATTTATTTAACTAAGAAGCACTAGCCTAGAATTTAGCTGCTATAGTGACTTGCATAAGTTGCTTGTTCTTCTTGCCTTCTGGTGTAATAATACTTAATATTCAAAAATACAGTAGATCTAAACATAGTTAATATAGTTAATGCTGTTTTAAGAATATTTTCTTATTTTTTTCTTGGTGACTTGATGAAAGAGAAGTATAAAGAACAAAGTGTGAAAGACCTGTTTCTTAAAAGTCAAGCTATTTGCAGCTAATGCAGTACAAATTGTCTTAATCATATTGCCAACCTTTCTCTGTTCTCTGCATTCTTCCTCATACTAAGAAATAGATTACTGTTGAAGCAATGATCATCTCCCAGCTTGTAGGACATTCAGTTTTACCTGTGATCAGAGCTGTTTCATCTGGGTGAGAAAACTTTAATAAATCACAAGTTACGTGGTGATCAGTGTTCACTGTACAACAAAGTCAACATGTTTCCTTACATTTTCAAAATAACTCTGTTTTGCGTTGCAGTTCTTCCTGCCTTTTATCTTTTCACTAAAAGTATTTGGCTGTAATGATAACATACACATTGTTTTATTTGTTGAGACATATGCAACAGTAAGTTCTTTTTCTGACAATTGTGTGGCTTTTAAACTCTTGTCATGGTTTTGATCTGTGAGTTTGTAATTTTCAAAATTTGTAGGCAGAACACAGGAGAACATGATTGTATAGAATCTGTAAGATCTCTGCTGTTTTATGCACAGATGTATTATTTTTGATATGAACTTGCAGCAGGTCTTATAATGGTGCTTGTCTTGATTTTGTAACAACAACAAAAAAGAAAAAGAAGAAAAGAGCCACTGACCACTAAAACAGAGACCACCACACTACTACAAGGTAGCGTAATACTACACCTAACCTGTCCGCAAAATAGATGTAATTTATTTATCCTTTAGGTGGTATTTACATTACTAGGAGAAATGTGACCATGGCATTGGGGAACTTCCCATACTTCTTTTGATAGGTGCCATAGGATCTTTTACATCCACCTGAGATACCACAAACTCACACAGATGAGGCCTGAGTTTAATGTCTCATCCAAAGGATGACACACACAGTATTGTAGCAATACCTTATGCTGCAATGCAGTGTCATCAATCAATCCTTCTGCACCAAAGTTACACTGCTTTGCTATAAAATGAGAAATTTGACAAAGAAAACTGTAGCCCAATATCATATAAGTAAGTAATAACTGACATGAAACCTAAGCTGCTTACTATACTCAGAAAATGGGTCTATTGCAGGTGCTCTTGTGCTAGTAACGTGTGATACACCTGCTTGTTGCCATTTGCTTGAAAAGCAAATGCTCAAACTTCCACTAGTCCAATATCCCATTTCTAGATAGCCCTCCTAACACCTGACCATATTCACTGTATAGCCATACCAGACCCCTAACTCTAACCCTAAATCACTCACTTAGTTCCAAACCTGATTCCTTGCTGCCTTACCTAAAAACTCCTGTCAGTGGAGCACAAGGTTAAGGCTGTGAGCTGTAGTTCTTGTAGTACAGGGTTTAATTCCATCAGCCCTCATTTGCCTACTGTGTAACCTTGAGCGAGTCACTTTACCAGATATTGCTCTTGGGTTGCCTCCTGAAAAGTTACTGTGTGCCTAGTGGACCAGTCCAATAAACAAATGGGTATTATTATTATTATTATTATTATTATTATTAATCTCCACTACAACTACCTTCCCACCACCTAACCCTAAAACCCAACCCCTAACTTAAATTCTTCAATTGCTCCCTAACCCTAAAAATTTCTTCCTACTCCTTAACCCTAAAATCCCCCTTTGGCTCCCTAATCCTAACCCACCCCCGGCTCTCTAATTCTAAAATCCCTCTTGTGCTCCCCCTCCACATCTGCTTGCTTGACCTCATATCTGAATATGAGCCCAGGCAGTGCTCTCTTCCCAAGATCGCTTGCCCAAACTCATATGCAGCAACCTACAAGAGCTACAAGGCACTTGAGTCTCTGGCTTCTTGACAGTGGTTTTTAAATGCTTGAGACTTGAGAGCCTGTAGTGTTACCTCAGAAAATATATCAGAATTTTAAAAATACCTAGACATATAGTAAAAATGGTTACATAAAATAAAAATATTGAAAATTTACACCAAGTTAGCTGATGGTAACTTAGAATTAAGATTTACAAAATCTCCTATCAAGTAGAGGGTCTAGAGTTGAAAAGCATGTCATCTCCTCCCAAAAAATATGAAAACACATGTTAAATTATGCATACTGGTAGTTTTTATCATGCCAAAAATGACAGTAAAATAATTTGTTTTTAGTGTTGCAAAGAACTGGAATTTGTTTTATCCCATAAAACTATTTACATTATATTTGTAACCGCAGCCTTAATTGAGGCTTCTGATATGGAATACATCAGTTTCTGCAATATCCTTGTCCTGAAATGCCACCATCTACTTGTTATTCCGAAATTGTTGCTACATTATAGATTATTCTTCTGCCACATAGTGGATCCCAAATAGTAACATGAATTACAGGCAGGACTAGTTTTGGGAAGGGATAATCAGCACTTAATTCTTATTTACCAAGTGAATGGAACCAACCTCAGCCTAAAGCTAGTGCAACACCTAAATGATATAATTCTGCAAATGTCCAGTTAACCTAGCCAGTCATCCTGTTGGTTATGTCTATACTCAGTGGATTATAAGTCATTTTGAGTATTTATTAGGTAATACGCTGAATTTAAACCACCTTTCTTAAAATAAACCAGTAAATGGATAAAATCCCAACTACATAGGTTCATAGGCAGGTACTAGTCTATTGGCCCTAGGGCCTATATAAGCCTAGCCAAAAAGGTACCTTGGCTTTCGCCACCCACGAAAATTATTTTCCTGTGCCACTGTCGAGCAGAGCCACAGAAGTGATCCCTGGGGTGAATTTCCTATTTCCCATCAAGATTTTTCTTGAAGAGTGCTTGGTAGTTTGTTCCAGAGTATGGGAAGACTCTGGGACAGGAATCTATCCCTCCAACATCTTCTGTTTATTGTGGTGACAAGGTTTAGGTCCCTAGCGCATGTAGCTGGGAGGGATTGGGATTTCTTTAAGTGGAGCATGTCCAGCAGCTCTGGGTTTGACATAGCTTTGTATGTTAAACAGAGATGGCCTCTGAGTAGGTGATATGCTACGGAGTAAAGCTGGAGATTTTTGAGACGGTCTGCATAGGGCCTCTGTTTGAGACCAGTAATCCTCTTTGTGAGGTATTTCTGCAGTCTTTCCAGTTGTTGTAAATGTCTTGTGAGGTACATACCAAAAGGGGCGTTGTACTCTATAATGGGTCTAATGAGTGATGAGTAGAGGGAACAATGACCTCTTTTTTCCTGGATGAGAAACCTTTTGTGATGAGGTGTGCCACATAGAAGGATTTCCTGACTACTGTGGTGATGTGATTATCCAAGGAGAGACTACTGTCCACCTGTGTCCCAAGGTCTCATCACACTTTCGGTGTTAACTTTACTACCGCCTATGTGGTAGTTCATGGGTACAGAGTTTTTATGAAAGGGGATGACAATGCACTTTTTGGCACTGAGGTTGAGGCCATGGCTTTGACACCAGGCATCTGTCTCAGTGAGGCCCTTTTGTAGGATGTCCACATCGTTAGGAGTTTCGATTATGGCTCCTAGTTTGCAGTCATCTGTGAACTTCATTAGCAAAAGACCGTCTGTGTTAGCCTATACTTCAGAGAAGTACATACCAAACAGGAGAGGACCCAGGACTGAACCCTGTGGTACACCACTTGTCACTGGTCTGAAGTTGGATTTGGAGTCTGCTACTCTCACAGTGTGGGTTCTGTCAGTGAGTCAGATGGCAACCCATCTTGTGACATAGGGATTTATACCTAGTTTTCTGAGTTTATCTATAATTCCAAAGTGGGGGGGGGTGTCGAAAGCCTTGGCAACATCCTGATTGACTTTACTACAGTGCAGAAGCAATGTAATAAATATTTAAATTTATAAAAAATAATCAATCAAATTAGTAAGGAAATGTATTGCTAGCAAATTCAGAGCATATTCAGTATGTCCTTTTATGCATTTAATTGCAAATAAATGTAAAAAAGTATCAGAAGCACTAGTTAGAAACTACAGGCAGCTATCTGTATATCCTTTTATCTTTAAAGCAGTCTGTTACAATCCATTTCTAATCTCTGTTTATTTCATGTTTTCATGGAAGATTTAACTGAAAACAGCACTGGTCTTCATAAATATTTTATTACTTATCTCAGAAACTAAAAGATTATGAGAAATGAAGTCTGTCTTCTATGGGCCTAAAAGCTGAATGAATTCAGAGGTCAAATACAAAGTGACATGAAATATGGTAATAAAACTCAAATAGTATTTACTAGAGCTGTCAAACTCTGTTGTCCTTCAGAGTATGGTCAGAAATGTGCACAAGGTGAGGAGATACACTCCAAAAATACAAAAAGTATAGTCGTGCAAAATCTTACCATAACAGTAGGTGTCTCTTTTCTTTACAAAAAGGATTCCCTGCCAAGGGTAGCCCAACATCCGGTCAGTATACCAAAGCCTTAGGAGTTTTATAAACATCATTCATCACGCATATGCTCCCTGCTCAAGGCACAGGGCATAAAGGTGACATACGGATGTACATACCTCAGAAATGAATAGCCCCAGTAGGAACAATAGTTCAAGGAATTAAGAGTAGCATACGCATCCAGAAGGAGAAAAAACAAAAGAGTAGAGCAGAAGGGGAGGATGGAGGGAGTGAATACTGCAACAGTGAAGAGAAGGACATCTCCTGTTATGGTAAGACTTTACACAATTGCACTATGTCCTTCCATATCACTGTTGCAGTATTCATTACACTAGGAAGAGTACAAAAGCTCAAGTGAAGACTTGGGAGGAGGAAGGCACAGAGGAGCCCTCTACAAACCCATGCAGGATAGCTGTGGGAAAGCCATCTTTTACTCTGGAAACAACATCCAATTTGTAATGCTTAGTGAAAGTATGAACAGAGGTCCAGGTAGCAGGCTTAAGGATGTAATTGGTATCCAATCCTTTGACAAAAGCACTAGAGTAAGCCATAGCCCTAGTAAAATGAGTATTTACAGAGCCAGAAAGACATTTCCCACAAAAAAAGTAACAAAAGGAAATGGACTTAGAGATCCAGGAGGATATGGTTTGTTTGGAAACAGCCACACCTAGAGATCTGGGTTGAAAGAAAATAAAAAGTGCTCAGATTTGAAAATGGCCTTAGTCCTATCCAAATAATATCATCTGAGCTGTCTGTGAAAACCCAGTGTGTGAAAAACCTTCTCACTAGCATACTGCTGAGAAGGGAAAAAGGACAGCAAATTAGCAGACTGATTAAGAGACAGTTTGTTAACCACCATGGGCATAAAAGAAGGATTAGTACAAAGAGACACCCTGTTCCAATGAAAAAACAAAAAAGGAGGAACAGCCATAACAGCCTGGAGTTCAGATACTTTTTTAGCTGAAGTAAGGGCCAAATGAAGAACAGTCTTCCATGTACAATATTGTAAGGAAGCTGAAGCTGCAGGCTCAAAAGTATGCCTGAGTCAATTTATAAATTTCCCAGGATTGTGGAATAGGCTTCCTGGGAGGCCTGATATGAAGGACACCTTTAAGAAATTGCTTGACCTCAAACCTAGAAGCCAGAGGATAAGTTAATGGTAGATAAGCAGAAATAGCTGAGAGATGAGCTTTAACAAAAGAATATGCTTACCCAGCATGGAGCAATTCACACAATTAAGAAAGAACCAGAGGGATTTCCACAGAAAGTGGATCCTGGTTAAAGCAAGGCACCAAACAGAAAATATCTTCCAATTGGATACATAAGATTTACTAGTGTTGGGCTTTTCTGGCCTCCTGCAGAACCCTAAAGACGTCCTCAGAAAAAAGGTGCCTAAAAGGATCAAAACAACATAACCCACATGTCTTGCATGACTAGGTCCACCCTGTGAGGCAACTTGTGGTGATTGCCCCTAGCTATGTGAAGAAGAAGGGGGAATCAGTTATGTCTGGGCCAAAAGAGAGTCACCAACAAGATTTTTGGGGAGTCCTATTCTATCTTGAGTCGGATCCTCAGAATTAGAGGAAGGGGAGGGAAGGCATAGAGAAACATTTCCTTCCAAGAAAAGGACAGGGTTTCCACCTTCCAAGCTGGAGGACTGGGGACTCTGGTGCAAAAAAGAGAAGATGTCTGTTCAAAGGGGAGGCAAAAAGATCTACCTGAGGAGTACCCACTGATGGACAATGCCCAGAAACACATCTCTGTAAAGCTTCCATTCATGAGCCTGTTTTTTGGACCTGCTCAAATAGTCTACCACTATGTTTTGCTCTGAAGGAATGTTTACAGCCTGATGAGTCACTTGATACTGGACAGCAAGATCCCAAACTTTAAGAACCAGCCTGCAAAGAAGATAAGACCGTGTCCCCTCTTACTTGTTGATATACCACATCACTGTGGTATTGTCTGTGAAGATTTTGAGAGGCTCTGGAAGAAAGAGGGAATGAAAGATTTGAAGGGTGAACATGAGAGCTCTCATCTCCCTGATGATGTAGTCTGACCCCTGATGAGGAGGCCAGAGACCCTGGACCTTGAGGGAACCGAAAGAGGCTCCCCACCTCATGTCTGAGGCATCTGAGAAACGTTTCTGAGGGGGGATTGGGGGCTGAAAAGGAAGTCCTGGGTTGACAGACAGCTGATGAATCCAACACTGAGGCTCGAGCTTCAAGACATGGAAGAAGAGGGACTAGAAAATCTAGAGGATGGCAGTGTTGGAGCCACACTGCCTTTCTGAACCACTGAAGTTTTCTCATATGAAGTCTTGCTAGAGGTAGCATAGGAATGGTGGAGGCCATGAAATACAGCACCCTGAGAAATTCTCTGGCTGTGATTGATACCAGAGGAAGAAGGGATTGAACAAAAGGTGATTAAAGAAAGAGCCTTGGAGAAGGCAGGGAAGCCAGCATAGGAATGGTCTGGAGCTTGCAACCAAGAAATACATGATCCTGAGAAGGACCAAGGACTGATTTCTGGAGGTTTATTGTAAGACCCAGGCTTTGTAAGAAGCAAATAGCATATTGGAGGTGCTGAAGCAAGATCTTGGAGGGAGAAAGCCTGAATGAGTAGCTCATCCAGATAAGGAAAGATTTGAATCCCTCTCATCCTGCAAAAAGCAATCACAGAAGTAAGGCATTTGGTGAATACCCTTGGGGCAGTAGAAATGTCAAAGGGCAAAGCAGAGAACTGAAAATGTAAGAAAGAAATAGAGAAATAAAAAAAAAACATACTGAAAAGGGGATGAATAGGATGTGAAGATAACCAACTTTGAGATCCATGGATATCTGGAAGCCCTGAGGAAGCAAAAGTGGAAACAGGGTCTGAAAGGATAACACCTGAAAGGAAAGAACCGTCAGAAAGGTGTTGAGCTGAGAAAGGTCCAGAATGGGTCTCCAGGTGTCTTCTTTCCTGGGGACCAGATACATTCTGGAATAAAACTCCTTCCCCTCTTGTGAAAGGGGAACAGCTTGAATGTTGCCTTAGGCCAAAAGGCCCTGAAGCAGTTCTGGGAAGAAAGGAAGTTGTTCCTGAGGAGGTTTGCCTAAAAAAGGAGGAAGGGCTCTTTATACCATGAAGTTTCCCTGACGGATGATAGACAGAACACAAAGTCTTGAGTGACCTTCAATCAGTTGGGAAGGGTCAAGGAAAGATGAAAGGATAAGGGGATCTGACTCAAGAAAAGGGGATGCAAACAATGAAACAGAACTGGGCTTGTCTTAAAAGGTTTCTGAGAAGTAGAAGTCTGAGTAGACTTAGAAGGAGGAACCCACCTACAACCCTTCCTACCCTTGGGAAGAGGGTGAGGCTGTCTGCAAACAAAAGCAGATTTAGAGGATAATTCCTCTGGAACTTTGGAACATGTTGTTGTTGTGTCTTTCGGCTTTTTCCCGGTTAGGGGTCGCCAAGTGGAACTCCGGTCCGCTAATGATTGGCCGTTGATTTTTACGTGCCGAGTTGCCAGCCCTGACGCACAACCTTCAATGAAGGTACGCCCATTCACGCATGTCTCCATGCAGAAGACGGTCTAGCTGAAAATCGAACCTGACAGCATCTTACTGTGAGGAGACAACGCTACCACAGCACCATGAGACACAAAAATATGTTTCTGGTTCTGCAAGGCCTTACCTTTATCCCAAACAGACTTAAAAAGGTCAGCAGACGCAGAACCAAACAGGTTCTTATTATCAAGAGCAGCATCCAACAGTTTAGCCTTAATATCATCAGGTAAAGGCTGGAGAAGAAACCAGGATTAATATCTCAACTAAGAAATGCATAATAGTATCCTTCTGGAAGTCATCCACCCCTGGTAACTATCATATTAACAACAAACCCATTAGAGTTGACCTGGTAATCAGTGACTATGGGACGCACATAGAGAGTAATTTAGCCTTTAATCATCATGTGTCTACAGTAGTGAGGAAATAATTATATGTTGCACAACTTATAAACAAAGGTATGGCATCTAAGTCCAAGGAAGGCATTGTTTCACTGTATTTGGCATTCATCAGACCTATCATTGAGTACAATGCCCCTTTGGTATGTACCTAACCAGGCATATCTAACAATTGGAACGTCCACAGAGATTCCTCAGTAAAAGAAATATAGGGCATAAATAAAATGTCCTATGCAGATGCATCAAGGCCCTATCCCTGTATTCTGTCTCCTACAGGCTTTTCAGGGGAGATCTATGCCTGGCATACAGGACATTTGTAAAACCCCACACTGATGGATCTCCTGCATATCCACAAAACAAACAGCACCAGAATTACCCATTTTAAAGACTTAAATCTTACCTGTGATATAAATAGGATCTGCTGGAGAGACAAGTATGTACCCCACAGACTACTCCATCTCTTGAACAAGCTCCCCATCTATGTAAAGCAGAGTTCCTCCCTAACCCAATTCAAGTGCAACTTGGACAGTTGGATGGGGAACAGAACAGGAACTTCATCCCTGGTTTGGCAACTGTATCTCTAATGGACACAGGCAACCTGTAAATGGTTCATCTCCCAGGTCCCTGTTTGTAAACCTTTCACCTCCCAAGACCTTGCTTACACTTATAAAGGGTATCTGAACTTGTCAGAGATTTGGGATGCATGGTTAGGCTTAAAAAGGTCCTTGTGGTTGTTAGCCTAGTAAACACCTATGAACCTATAAACCTAAAAACCTATGAACCAAAAGCAGTAGCTGAAGAGGAGGCATCAGCTGCATCATAACTACATTTAACAGAGTCCCAAGTTACTTGAGAAGTAGAATCCAAAAAAGAAAGGGAAGTGGCCTTCCCTTCAGAATCAGGGAGCTCCGAGATAGCTTGGGAAGCAAAAAAGGGCTAAAACATACCTAGTCATATGGGTCTGATAATTAGTAGCCCAAAAGACCAAAGTGGCAGCAGTATATATGCCTTCTTGCCTAGCCATTCCTTAGCTCTGCTGTCCTTATCTGAGGAAAGTAGTTTAGTAGAAGGCAAAAAAGTTTGGAGGGTTTGTCAGAAGAGTAAATTTAAACAGAGGTGAACAAACACGGTGAGTGAGAATTCCAATAAACTAATTTATTAAAAAAATAAAAAGTGTAAAAAGTGGTTTGTCAGAAGAGACAGACACAACTAAAGGGCCAGAAGAAGGACATTTGTAGAGGAACTTACACTCATCCGGCACCTTGCAAAATGTATCAGGTTTCTTAGGGACTGGAGGTTGAGAATCTGCAGCCACAGAGACTGATGAAAAGGTGTCCAGAAGAGCAGCCAAGAGTGGAGATACAGTAGAGGGCTTAGGAGACTCCATCTGGAGGAGCACAAAGTACCTCTTTTGAATGTCAGAAACCTGAGAACAGCCCCATTTAAAATATTATATCATAGGAGAAATAGTATCCCCAAAGGAGAGTTCTTCCAAAGGATAGTCTAGGCTAACAGAATCCTCCTCCCCCTCAGAGCCATAATCCAAGGCAGAAGGGATCTGAGAGGAATATGCCAAAGACTCCTCCCTAGAATCCAACTCCTCTTCAGATGAGTCCTGCTCTCTGGGCCTCTTGAGTGGAGTAGATGACCAAATTGGAGTATGAACAGAAACTCCTTGTGGAGGCTTTAAGGCCATCAGTAGATTAAATAACCCTTGGGTAAAATCCTAACATTCACACTGAGGATCTTTAGGAGCAGGGGAAATATGCTTAGTTTTTTGATTTTTCTTTTGAGGGACATCTTCCCTAAAACCCTAGGAGGTTTAGACCCTTGCCTACACTCCATCAATGTAGTAGGAATCTCCTCCCTAACAAGTATCTGTGGTGCCCCCCTCAGTCTCTCTGAAATAATCAGCCAAGGTTCTCTCTCAACATCCAGATCAGATGTTTGCAGAACCACCGAGGACATGTGAGAGGTTGGATCCATTCTGGCCTGAGATAGGGTCACAGCAGAGGAATCTCACACAACAACCGGGCGATACTCTGGACTTTCACCAGCCTCAAGAGAAGCCTACCGGAGGCAGGACAGCAGCCAAATCAGACCTCCATTTCTTAGCCTTTTTCTTGGAAGGCAGCTGATCTTCAGGATGGGAAGATTCCACCATGGCACCCTGTATCAACAGCTAGTTCTCCAGGTAAATGGACACGGAGGACAAATGGCTATGTAGGGTCTTAGGGACAAATGCTTGGCAGAGAGAACACTGCATATGGTCACGAGAAACACCCAAATAGAAGAGACACTGCTGGTGATGATCCTTATGGGGACTCTGCCTCCCACACTGACATTTTCTCTTTCTGGATGACATGCAAACTCACAAAATTAAAAAAAAGTGAAAAAGATAAGAAAAAACCCTAACAGGGCACTTACATGGCTTGCCAACCAGCACAGAAGAAGGAGTGTTCAGACAAGACTATCGATGATAGCGTTTGGATTGGTGGCAAAGAAATTCTTAGGTATGTACTTCCATAAGTCACCTTTATGCTGTACACTTTCAGCAGGGAGCATGCACGTGATGTACAGTGTCTAATAAAATCCTAAGGCTTTGGTATACTGGCCGGACGTTGAGCTACCCTTGGCAGGGTTTTGTAAAGAATACTGCAACAGTGATATGGAAGGACATCAAGTACTTAACTTCATATATATAGTGACAGTTCTGCCCCTAACTGAATCGCCAAGGCTAAGAATTCTCTGGTTCTTCTATAAGCATTTGTGTCAAAGACCACTATCTGAAAGCCAGGGACTCAAGCATCTTGTAGCTGAATTAGGCTGCTACTTGTGCTTGAACTCAAATATGAGTTTGAGCAAGCAGCTGCCACTTCTTACCCTGACATATTATTTGAGTTTGAGCGAGCCAAGTGTGGCAGCTGTAGGGTGGGAATGGGAGAGGGATTTTCAGGTTAGGGAACTGAAGACACATTTAGGGCTAGGTGTAGGAATGGAGTTTTAAGTTTAGGGAGTGGGAGGGGAGTTTTAGAGTTATGGAGCAATCCAGGAATTTAGAGTTAAGAAGTGGGGTTGGAGTTTTAGGGTTAGGGAATAACTGGGGGGCTTAAGGAAGGGTTAAGCAGAGCCAGTAGCATTTCAGGGAAAGTGAAAGGAACAGTAAGCAAGGACTCGGAATGGAAAACTGGGTGGGAGTTTTAGGGTTAAAGTTAAGGTTCTGGTAGGGCTATACAGTTTTACAGGGTTAGGTGTTAGGTGGGCTACATAGAAATGGGAGATCAGGCTAGTGAGAATTCAAGCACTTGCCTTTTCGAACAAATGGCAGTGAGAAGGTGTGTCGCGAGCTACTAACATGTGAGCACCTGTAGTAGACATGAATTCTCTGCATTTTGACCTCAATTTGTGTGCACTGCAAGAACAACTTCAAGTTAATTATCAAAGACATTTCCATCTTCCCACAAAGATGCAACTAGTCATATTAAAACTGCTTAAAAATCAGAAAGCATAAATGAACTTACAGACAATAGCAGGACTTGTACCCTTCCCTTACCTGATGTGCTGTCAAAGTGCATGATTTGGTCTCTTCCCACCCTTTTTAATTAATACAAACCATGAAAAGAAAAGTATCAACTAAAATGAAAAATACAACCACTGTGGGTAAAGGAACACTGAATTTATTACTGTCACAGATTTAGCACTTTCGTCTGCTCAATGTCTGGACTTCTTCTGAATAAAAACACGGCACATGCCCAAACGCTAAAAAGAGCTCAAAAGACACACACCATATTCCCAATTAAGATTAAGTTACAAAAGAAATCCAATTGTGACAGTAAAGGGGTTGCATATTCCACAGTCTGTAACGACTGTACCTGTTTTTTATATAGGTAAGACCATCAGGCACTTCAGATATCATGTTTATTAACATGGTTATGACATCAAGAAGAAGGACAAACAAAATGCCCTTTTCAGACATATCAAAATGTATCCTACACATTCCTTCAAATTCATTGTCATAGAAGGTTTGACCCAGGACCCTAGGGGCAGTCCCGATGACACCATTTTAGAATTCCTTGAGTTAAAGTGGCAACTTAGAGTTAATGCTGGGTGACATCCAGGACTAAATGATGTCATTTCTATCTCAAGCTATTTAAAGTTGAAATCTATGCTAGCATTATAGTTGACGTCATTATTAATTAGTGTTCAGGTTTTTTATTTTGATGCATTGTTTTTCAGTATTAACCATCATTGTTTTTGCTATCTTGTGAGTTGCATAATTGTTTTAGTTGAATGCATACTGCTTTAATCAACTGGAAATATGGTGTGTGTCTTTTGAGTTCTTTTTAGTGTTTGGGCATGTGCTGTGTTTTTATTCTGAAGAAGTCCAGACATTGAGCGGAGGAAAGTGCTAAATCTGTGACAGTAATAAATTGTGTTCCTTTACCTACAGTGGTTGTGTTTTTCATTTTAGTTGACCCTTTTTAATTAACAAAATCAGAAGGTGTTCTGTAAGTTGTGCATTTTTTCGTAGTTTAACTATATCAACACACAAGCCATGATAGCGATCATAACTAGTTTAGTAATATGTCAGACTTTTAAACCAGTTCTGTGCCAGGAAATAAAGAGGTACTATTTTATTCAGTAAAGCCATCTTAGTTTTGAGTCACTTAGCATTTTTCTCATGATTTTTAAGCAGCTCTTTAATGGACCCAACAACCTAGTGCATGAACTAGAAGGGCAGTCTGTAGTGTGCCTTGCATCCCTTGTACCCAGGACCTTGCGCACAGTAGTGATTAAAGACCTCATTAAGCCATGGCTGTATCAAAGTGTGCACCACAGCTGCATTTAACTTTCTCAGCACCTTATATCATCTTATGGTACATTCTTACACAGTTACATAGAAATAAGTTTCTGCCATCTGTCAGCCTTGTGCACCCCAAAACATCTGGATCTGTATACGTGTATAGTCTGGCAGTTTAACTCATACAGTCAAAGCTGTGAGTTGCTAAAAATAATCCTGCCTTTGATTCCTGGGGTTCTACTTCAATAAGTGCAACTCTAAGTAAGTTACTTAACTGATCAGAGCTAACTGATTTATACGTGAAAGAAGCATTTGTACATAATGGGCTTACCACTTAACAAATGAATAAAATAAAACAAATATTTACCAGTACAGACAGAAGGATCTCATATGTTTAGTCTTTCTGTCCATACAGGACCATGTCTTAGTATAATAATATCGCTTCTATTGTCTCATGTTTTTCTCCATGCCCAAGTATCACTATCAGAAAGAATACCTTTACTAATAAGAATAAGCCACCATCTACAAACTATAATAATATATTCTAAAAGAGCTAAAATAGCAGTGATTTTGTGAATTTCTTTATTCTAGTCAGTTCCACAAGTAGCGGACATGACAAAGAATTTTGTATACTAATGAATGCAGAGTTACTACAGCCCCAAATTAATTATAGGTTTGGGAACTATATTTTAGGGCACACATGGTGCAGGACCACCTTACAATGTAGGTATATTTCTATTTTTTTGTGGTCTGTCTGTAGAACAAACTTTCACTCCACATTCAAGCACAGTCAATATCAGTTTTTTAAACTATGGTCAATGGTCAGATGGGACAGTTTGTATATTCATCCAATCAGGAATATGCGTTCTAGCTGGCCTATTGGTCCATATGCAGTTTTACTGAACTATGAACTAATGTGCTCTATACTAATCATAATCTGGCAACATCATGGCATTCTGTAATTCCTAATGTCTTCCAGTTCCTTTAATATCAAGACTGGCTCGTTAAGGTACAGCACACATAGCTGTCAACCTTCCATCTCTAAAATGAGGAACACTAGCCCACATAATGTGGAACAAATGGGCAAAATGTGTAACACATACTAATGGCTTACTAACAACGTCAACTAGGAAGGTCATATGATTTTTAAAATATGCTGATTCTGCTTATAAGGAAGATCTTTTAATCAATTAATAATGATTCATTTTTATTTACAATGGATTTCACTTAAAAAAATTCCTAACAATGTGTGATAGAGTCTTTCAATGTGGAACTTTGAGGAACTTAGAGGAACATGAACTTTTTAAGACCCCAAATGAGGTACGTTCCTCGTAATGAGATATACTTGAGAGGTATGACAGCACATGATCTTGCTCAAACGCAACACTAGAATTTTCTGAAGTCCTTTTCTTTCAAAAAGTGCCATATAATCACAAACTCCATGCCACACTATAACAAAGGTATATACATTTTCTGGCAGCTAGTGCTCTCCCATGCCCATACAGAGTAGGACTCACAGACATACCTCTCAACTGTCCAGATTTTTGCAGGCTGCCCAGATTTCTGCCTCATATTTTTGGTCTGTTTCCATAAAAGTTGTAGTTTTCTGGTAAACCACTGAGGATTGAAGTCACTAAATACCGATATACATTTGAGTTTCAGACTTCATATCCTTCAGAAACATACATGCTAACACAAATCCTGTTATTCTAGCAACTTTCTAAGTTTATAAGAGCAATATTAAAAATCTGTCCCTATTTTTAAGGTCTGCCCCCGTTATTTTTAGGCTTTGTCCAGATTTCATGCGCTAAGAACTTGAAGGGTATGCTTGCAGGCCACATGCCATCATATCCCAGTCATATGTTTTCATTTCTTAAAGTCCTGTAAAATCAGATTCTTGGTGCATACAAACCAGTTCACACAGCACTTAAATCAGTAGCACTGAGAAACTAGGAAGCCACAATGAGGAAAAGCTACAACACAACAAGGAATGCTGGGCTGTCAGAAGAAAACAAAATGAAATGACAGGCTGAAGCAGTCTAGAAAAGGAGGATAAAACACAGAAGGAAGAGATGATGAAAATGGGCTGCAAAATCAAATTTGAAATACGGGGACAGGGAAACTAAGCATAACAAACCTACAGTGGAATGAAGAATGCTAACACACACAAAAATTCAGCTCACATTGCTTCCAAATTTGAAGCTTTATGAATATTGTTCTCATAGGTTCATAGGTTTATAGATAGGTAGTAGGCTATCTGCCCAAGGGCATTTATAAGCCTAGCCAGAGTGTGTCAGCTTTCACCGCCCCATTGATTAATTAACTGAGCCTCTGTCAAGAAGAGCCAATGAAGTGATCCTAGGGGTGTATTTTCTGTTACCCATCCACTTGTCAAAGTTTCTCTTGAAGAGTGTTAGTGAGGGGCTCTGCCTAATGTAGTTAGGAATTTTGTTCCAAAGCATGGGGAGTCTCTGTGACAGGAATCTATCCCTCCAGCATGTTCTATTTATTGTTGTGGAGAGGTTTAGCTCACTAGAGCGAGTGGCTTGCAGTGACTTGGATTTCTTTAGGTGGAGCATGTCCATCAATTCTGAGTTGGACATGGCTTTGTAAGTCAGGCAGAGATCACCTCTGAGTAAGCGATATGCCACTAAGTACAGCCAGAGTTTTTCCAGATGGGCTGCATAGGACATATGTTTGAGGCCAGTAATCCTCTTGATGAGGTACTTTTGTGGCCTTTCTAGCTGTTGGAAGTGTCTTGTGAGGTACATCCCAAATGGGACACTGTACTCTGTGATGGGTCTGATGAGTAGAGGGGCACCATAACCTCTTTATTTCTAGATGTGAACCCTTTAATAATTAGATGGGCTACATAGAAGGATTTCCTAACTACTTTGGCAATATGATTGTCAAAGGAGAGATTACTATCTACCTGGGTCCCCAGATCTCTTATTACCTCTTCTGTATTAAGGGGGTTGCCACCTATGTGGTAATTCATGAGTGTTTTGTTTTTCCCAAATGAGATGACTATGCATTTTTTGGCATTTAGCTTGCGACCATGACTTTGACACCAGGTGACCATCTCAGTAAGGCCCTTTTGGAGAATGTCTGTGTCAGTCAGAGAGTCAATTATGACTCCCAGTTTTCAGTCATCGGAGAACTTGGTTAGTCATAGTCCTCCTGTGTTTGCCTGTACTTCTGAGAAGTATATGCCAAACAGTAGGGGGTCCCAGGACCGAGCCTTGTGGGACACCACTTGTGACTGGTTTAGAGTCTGATCTGGAGCCCGCAATTCTTACCGTGTGAGTTCTGTCTGTAAGGCAGTTGGCAACCCATCTCATGACGTAGGGGTTCATGTTCAGGCTGGTGAGTTTTTCTATAATTCCCGAGTGGGGAATGGTGTCAAAAGCCTTGGCGAGGTCAAGGTAGGCTGCGTGAACCACTTTCCCTCATCTATGGCCTTGGTGACTGTCTCGAAGAAGTCAACCAGGTTAAGTAGGCATGATCTGCCCTTAACAAAGCCGGGTCAAGTGTTTGGAGGTTCCCAATGTCTTTGTAATGTGTTCCATGATGATGCGCCCCATAGCCTTGCAGGCCAGGCTAGTCAGGCTTATGGGGCAATAGTTACCAGGGTCAGTTGTGGCCCCTCCTTTGTGGAGTGGAATAACTGTTGCTGTACACCATTCTATGGGTATGTAGTCTGTGGAGAGGCTGAGGTTGAACAGTGTGTTTAGGTGGGGGGTTAGTTCGTTCAGTAGTTTGTGCAAGACGCAGCCTGGGACACCATCTGGCCCCATTGATGCTGTACTTTTGGCTTTTAAAGGGCTGTTTTCACCTGTGCATCTGTGATTTCTGGGACACTACACTTTTCTGGTATTGTTGTGGGCCCTTTTGGAGGTGAGAGGGGGTGAAGTATGCACTGAATCTATCTGCCAAGATGTTGGCAATATCAGTAGGTTCAGTATATTTTGTGCTATTTTGCACTAGCTCAGAGCATATCTGTGAGTTGCTACTTAGATTCTTGACATAGCTAAAGAAGGCTTTGTGGTTATCTTTCAAATCCTTGACTATTTTTCTTTCGAAGTTAGCCTTGGATGATTTTATGAGGGACCTTAGTTTCTTACTGATACTGATCAGATATGTCTTTCCTTCTTGGGATATGCTTTTTTTCTGAACTAGTTTCCTCCTTCTATTGTATAGCCTGTTTATGGCAGGGGTCCACCAGACTGGTTTCCTTCTCTTAGGGGAGTGAATCTTGGTTTTGCTAGGGATGGCATGATACATGCATCCTTGTAGGTGCTCATAGAGTGCATTTGTAAAGGTTCCTGCATCTTGGACACTGTTATCCTCTAGCTTGGGGGCTGTGAAACTTACCACTTCTGTCTTAAGTAAGGTGAAGTTTGCTATGGAAACGTTTTTCCCTGTGGTTTTCTTGGTTGGGGGTGGTGGTGTGGACTTCCAGAGTGATTAGTTTATGGTCTGATCTAACCAGTGACGGGTTGACCTCCGGTGCGGAACACCTGTCGCCCATGTTGGTGATGACCAGGTCCAACATGTTTTCACCTCTGGTAGGGGAGTTTACAAGCTGATCCAGAGCATTTGAGTTGATAAATTCCAGGAAGCGCTGGACCTGGGAGTTTGTACTTGAGTAGTTTTCCCAGTTAACAGTAGGGGTAATTGAAATTGCCCAATATCAGGGAGTTTGGTAGGACCTTCATGTTTTCCAGTGTCTCCAGAAAGGTGGAGTGGTGGTCCTGGGTCATGAAGGGTGATCTGTAGCAGGCCACAATTTGCATTGCAGATTTGTCCAATGCTAGCTGCACATGGAGGATCTCAGAAGTATCATTTTGCGCCACTAACCTGAAGGTGTAGGTATCCTTGATGAATATGGATACACCCCCTCCTTTTCTGTTTCAGTCCATGTTCTGTGGCCGAAATGTGTGGTATGAGTTGTAGCCCGGTAGTGCTGGGGTGCTCTGTGGCACCGTGAACCAGGTTTCAGTTACTGCACAGATGTCTATGTTCTCCATACTGAGGAGTGCTTTGAGTGCGTGAATTTTGAGATTTAAACTCCTGGCGTTGAGTAGCATAACCCTCATTTTTTTATTTGTGCTGTTTACGGAGGTGGGTTTGACTTTTGAGCCTTTCCTAAAAAGGTCACTATGGGGGGGCAAGAGCCTTGGCCAGTATTCAAAAGCCTAGGGGTGACAGGTGCAAGCAGTCTCTTGTGAAGCAACGAGGCTTGTCAAGCATGTCGTCCATGTCGTCCCAGGTTGACAGACACTGGATCCCCTTTGAATGACTCCAGAAGCTTAGCCAATTGTTGAAACTGATCATTTTTTCTTTATACTGCGGTATCATTCTTGGTGAGGACAGGATGCTACTCAGGGTCAGTGTCATACCCACCTGGGCTACATGTGAGCTCTTCCATGTCTCTTTTCATGTAGTCCAGGGAGGTACATCTCAGGTCATTCACACCAACATGAACAATGACAGAGTCATATTTGTACTTGTACTTGTACTGGAGTGACCTGAGTGCTTGTGTTATGTGGCAGATTCTGGCTCCCGACAGGCAGCTAACAGTAACCATCTCCTTGTCCAGCCTAGTGAGTGGGACGTCAGTGTGCCTGACTATAGAGTCGCCTATTACTAGTGTGTTAGGTATGTTATTTCGCCTTAAGAGCTGTGATTGTGCGGCACACTGATTTTGTGTTTTATGTGTTGTCTGGTTTGTGTTGGGAGGTGCAAGTTTTTTTGGGTGTCTGTTTTGGAGGTCTCTGATGCTTTTGCAGGTTTCTATTTAGAGCCTCCGAGTATGATTTTATGTATTTATGTGTATCTTTTGCCAGTGCTGGTTTAGTATGTCTATGTGAGGCTGGAGGTGTGGTGCAAGTGTTAACCTTCTCCTCATGACTGCCTATTCCAGTCTTGGATGGAGAGAGCTTAGCCTCCAATTTAGCTATATAATTGCATCTCTCGCATATGTTAATGTTTTGTGGTAGGAGGAGAGGATTGTCTTTATACATGAAACAGTTGTAACATTGCCTCAGGATACCCAGGTTCACCAGCTGGACTGGAGAATATACCTGAAACCGCCCTTTGGTCATGCCTAAATCGTAGGGTGACCTGCTTAGTCACTTTGTTGGTGAGGGGTGAATAATGAGCCTTGCCCTGCTGGGCAATCAAGTGTCAGGGTATATTAGTGCTTGCTATTAGGCCTGAGCAAGTGCTGGACTGTAGGATGCTTTTTAAGTGCTTAGGTTGAGAGTTTGACTACTTTCAAGGGAAAAACTGAAAAGGAGACTTGGTGGAGCCAGGAATAATTTAGCCCTAGTTAAACAGCGCTGCCCGGATGTGCAAAACCGTGCAAACACAATTTTTACAGCAGGGAAATGAAAGAGATAGAATTTAGCCCAAAATGGCCTATAAACTACTAACTTCTGGGCTGGAACCACTCCTCCAGGGACAGATGACTGCTCAAACCTTCCTCTCTCACAGGTGAACAGAAAAACCTCCTTCTATCCAAGTAAGGTATGGGCAGCTCCCTGAATTCAGCACTAGCCTGAAAACTGGACTATACTAGCTTAGAAAGGCGGGAAACAAGGAAAAACATTTTTTTTAAAGATAAGGCAAAAACAGTAAAAGATACACTTAAAACAGCTTTAAACGACTACAAACAGTAAAAATACACTTAAAACAGCGTTAGATGACTACAAGCAATCAGAAAAGGCTTTTAAACAAATTACCCAATAAACCAGTAAAAAAATCTCAAAACTGAGCCCTGTTCCTGTAGTCTTCAATCAGACAAGTTCTAACTGCACACTCCTGCCACTGGGGTGCAGGGGAACCTTCTCCAAAAAGAAGGCCTGGATTAGTGCTCAAGTTATGCTAGATTCAGCAGGCCTGAATCTAGTTTATGCAACAGCAAACAAGGCACATCAATTTCAGTAAGAAATAGTTCAAATATGCAGGCACAATAAGCCTCTAACCAGGAATTCCCAGCTCAGAAGGACTACACATGGACTACTTCAAGTTCATAAAATCTGTTTCATCAGGTCAATTATCAACTAGTTTTATGAGCTCTATCAGCCCCTCTTAACCCTAGGAAAACTGTGGTTCTGGTGGCATACTTCTGCCGTTAATAAATATTTGCTAGTAGTGCTATTATTCATCTATGAATGCACTAGCTGTTACGCTCATGTACCCATGCAATAATTGCATTTAATTTGTGCTCTTAATCTATCAAAAAGAGCACAAGCAGAGAAGGTTCAGACTCCTTCCAAGCACTCTGCCAACCTCCTGCTCCACTGCTGTGCTCTAGATAATTTGGCCAGGCAGAACTTCTATAGAAACATCTCTGTATCTAAGAACTTTGCTGAACTTCTGGACTCCCTGCATTTGCCAGCCTATCAGCCACAATAATTTATGTATGTATGTTTAACAACTTCTTCTTTCAGCTTTTCCTGGTTAGGGGTCACCACAGCAGATCATCTGTCCGCTCAAGATCGGCAGTGGAGTTTTACAGTGTCGAGTTGCCAGCCCAGCACCCAACCTTCCACAGAAGGCACACACTCACACCTAGGGCCAATTTAGAGTGTCCAATCCACCTACTGCATGTCTTTGGGATGTGGGAGGAAACCAGAGCACCCGGAGGAAACCCACGCGACCACAGGGAGGACATGCAGACTCCGCACAGAAGGCACCCCAGCCGAGAATTGAACCGAAGAACCTCTTGCTGTGAGGCGACAATGCTAACCGCTGCACCAACATGGCTGGGAGGGTGGCCTAATGGTTAAGGTGTTTGCCTTACAAACACAAGTTGCAGGGTTTGAGTCTCACAAGGGATAATTGGCTAAGCTTAAAATGGCTCGAAAGGGCAGTTAGCTTAGTACTAATCTATGAACCTATGAACCTATGTATGTATGTTTAACTCCTAGTCTTTAACAGAGTACTTTCTAAATGGCTCCCTGTACACAACCAGGATATGCAGATACCTCCCACCTTATATTTTCTCTCTCCCCACTTTACACCTCTTGCTAAAATTTCCCTCTTGGCTATTCACTATCTCAAGGTTAACTCTATTATCGCACCACTAGCCCAGTTCTCAGCCTACCAACTCTCTGGTCCATCTTTCTCACTTTAGTGCTCTTCTCCAACTGTCTGAAATGCTTTACTCTTTCTAGGTCTTGCTGATCTCAGTATTGCTGCTTTCTACTTTTCTTGTCCCATCCCCTTCCTGAACTCCCTGTCACTAACCAGCCTAATTCTTATATTTCTTCCTACTTACTTCTCCACTTTAATTTCCCTGCTCTGGATTTCCCATATTTTCCTCACCTTTATATTTCTTCCTTTCCATCTTCTCAAACAGTATTACCACCTCTGCCTGGGTTGCTTTGCAACCACTGACTGTTTTCTTTGCAAGCAGACCTGTCCGGGTATCATGTGGCATTAACCTCACCCATTTCTTTTCTCAGTTTGCTTTTTTGTTTCCCTTTCCCTCTTCCTTTTCTATCTTTGCCTTTCTCTTTCGAATCTCCCCCTCCCATGATGCCTTGCACCATTTAAAATGTAACACCTGACATCCAGTGCTTTCTTTCTCTCTATTGGCCTACCTCAGCACTAGGAAAACTGTGGTTCTGGTGGCATACCTCTGCCGTTAATAAATATTTGCTAGTAGTGTTATTATTCATCTATGAATGTACTAGCTGTTGCACTGATGTACCCATGCAATAATCACATTTAATTTGTGCTCTTAATCTATCAAAAAGGGCACAAGCTGAGAAGATATTGTTTGACTTTTTTTTTCTTTTCAGCTCTATGTGGTAAAACTAGCTGAATGCCAAACTATCTGTGGTTGCATGCCAATGCTCAGAATTGTTTGAAACCAATTATTGTAATTTCACTATATTCCTTGAGCTATACTGGCTACTCTAGACTATCACCCTATGATATTTCTGCATCACTGTGGTTAATCATGATATCAAAGTTAGCCCTTGCTATAATTATTTTCATTGCAGACTGTTAAGGTAAGCGCTACACCCTACCTACCTTGCCACTAGCCCAGTTGTCAGCCTACCAACTCTCTGGTCCATCTTTCTCACTTTAGTGCTCTTCTCCAACTTTGTAAAACCCTTTACCCTTTCTGTGTTTTGCTGGTCTCTGTATTGTTGCTTTCTACTTTTCTTGTCTCATTCTCCCCTTCCTGAGGACCCTGTCACTAATCTGCCTAATTCCTATACTCCTTCCTACTTACTTTTCCAGTTTAATTTTCCTGCTCTGGATTTCCCATATTTTCTTCACCTTTGTATTTCTTCCTTTCCTTCTTCTTAAACAGTATTACCATCTCTGCCTGGGCTGCTTTGCAACAACTGATTGTTTTCTTTGCAAGCAGACCTGTCCAGTCTGGACTCACTCCGCTCCCCTACCTCATTCCCACCCCCCACATCAATTACATTTATATTAACCTAAACACCTCCCCCTGCATCCCTTGCACCCAGTTGCTCACTACCACTAATCTTTTCTCCAGTCAGTATTCAAATTAGTCTCCACCTAATCCCATACTTATAGTTCATCATCCAGAAATTCATACCACACATGCATCCCATACCTCATCACTCTAAATTCCACACACACTAAATTCCACACACACCTATCCCATTATGCCAACTCTTTACTTTCCCTGATACCCTGTAAACTCTGTAGCATGTCTCACTGTCAAGCTACAACAATCCCCCTCACTGCCCTAATTCTCAGTCTTCTTATATATACCACATCATTAATCCCACAAAACCACTTCATAACAGAAAAATCTACAACATCCAATACTTTCCTAGAAATAACAACAGCTACCTTGTTTAGCATATCATCCATGCTATACGATAGTAGCATACTACTATTCACCAAATTCAAAATTCTACACGATCTTCCAACATCTACACATCCACCCTTAACAAATAAAACTACTATCCTCAACCACCACACAAAAACCTACTCCTATTTAGCCCAATGTGGCAACATTCATCTCAACCCTGGTCCAACTTCTAACTCTACCTCTTCCAAAATTTTTTTCCCCAAAAAACTATTTCTACTCACTCGTAACCTATTTATTTATTTTATTTTATTTTACATTTGTTAACCTGCATATCATCTGCAACAAAATCACACAACTCCACACATGGCTAATCCAACACTCCCCCAACATACTTGCAGTCACTGAAACTTGGCACAAACCACATATTAAAGATACTGAACTACTTCTTGTAGGCTACAACATAATAAGAGCAGACCATATTCATAGAAAAGTGGGAGGTGTAGCCTTAATCTATCCCAATACTCTCACCCTACTCCCTTACCCCAAATCCATCCCAACCTTTGGTACTGCTGAAATCCTCTTAGCCTCCAAAAAAATCAATAACACCAAAAAACTATGCATCACAGTCCTGTATATTCCACCAGGGAATAACATCCCTATATTGGAACTCATGCTATTGTGGGTCTCTCAAAACATAACCACCGAAGCCATCATCATGGTTGATACTTATGTAAATTGGCTAAATCTAAACTCCAACTATCCCACAAATAGCATTAAACCTACATAGTTTTACCCAACTCATCTCTGCTCCAGCTAGAATTCCTAAAAAGTGACTAAGGATGTACTCTTGAATGGATTCTAGTTTCAGATCCCCATAAATACACCAGCTCTGGAACCCTGCCAAATAATATAAGTGACCACCTGCCCACCTACATAAACAGAGCCATGACCCATACAAACAAACACCATATATATAAAACCTCACATAATTTGTCTAACTTCAACAAACACCAGTTTAACTCAATATTCAAATATATAAACTGGAACACACTAAAAACCCTACTTTTAGATGAAGCCGTCTCTCATTTCAACAAATTCACCCAGAATGATACCACAATATAAGGACAAAATGATTGACTTCAACAATTGGCTAAGCTTCTGGTGTCATTCAAAGGGGATCCAGTATCTGTATGCCTGGGACGACATGATCGACAGACCATGATGCTTTGCCAGAGATGGTCCGCACCTGTCACCCCTGGGATTCAGGTCACTGGCTAAGGTTCTTGCCACCCCTATAGTGCCTTTTTTAGGCAAAGTTCAAAGGACAAAACCACCACTGTAACAGGTACAAGCATGCAAAATCTGAAGGTAATCCTACTCAATGCTAGAAGTCTAAACCTCAAAATGTACTCTCTCGAGGCACTCCTAAAAGTGGAGAACATTGATATCTGTGAGGTAACTGAGACCTGGTTCAAGGCTCCAGAGAGCACCCCTGCAATACCAGGCTACAACTCTTACCACACTTTTCAGCCACCAAACCAGGACCAAAACACTAAAGGTGGAGGAGTGTCAATATTCACCAAGGATATTCACACCACCAGGCTAGTTGCCCAACACAATGCGTCTGTAATTCTCCAGGTGCAACTAACATTAGGTAGGACTGCAATCCAAATTGTAGCTTGCTACAGACCCCCACTATGCCCCAAGATTCTCACTACACCTTTCTAAACATACTGGAAAATATTAAGATAGAACCAAACACCCTAATACTGGGTGATTTTAACTACCCTGCCATTAACTGGGAAAATGACTCGTGTACCAACACCTTTGCCCAACGGTTCTTGGAATTCATAAATTCCAATTCCCTGGATCAACTAATCCACAGTCCCACCAGGGGCTCCAATATCCTAGACCTGGTCATTACCAACATGGGAAATCGATGCTCCACACCTATGGTCACCCCCTCGTTAGTAGGTCTGACCATAAGCTAATCACCCTTAACATCCACATCCCACCCCCACCCCCCAGTAAGGAAACTTCCATAAAAAAACTTCTCCAAAGCCAACTTCATGCTACTCAAGTCAGAAGTGACAAACTTCATGACACCCATGCAGACGGGAACTGAAAGTTCAACTGTTGAATCCTACACTAAGGCACTGTACGAGCACATCCACTCATGCATGGATCATGCCATCCCAAATAGAACCAAGATGCTCTCATCCAAAAAAAGGAAGCCAATCTGGTGGTCCTCTGCCATAAACAAACTTTACAACAAACGGAAAAAAACTGTTGCAGAAAAGAGGAAAATCCCAGGATGCAAAAAACTCCCTTACCAGCCTCAGTAAGAAACTGAGATCCCTCATAAAGTCCTCCAAAGCTAGTTATGAAAATAAAATTGCCAAAGATTCCAAAGACAACCATAAGGCATTCTATAACTATGTCAAGAATCTAAATGGTAATGCTCAGATCTGCTCTGAGCTAAAACAGAATGGCATTAAATATACTGATCCCAAGGATATTGCCAATATCCTGGCAGATCGATTCAGTGCCAACTTACCTCCTTCTCACCCCCTAAATGGCCCATCTCAATACCGGAAGATTACCAAATTCCGGTAATAATGGCCACACAGGTAAAAAACGCACTCTCCAAAACTAAGAATACAGCATCCATGGGACCAGATGACATCCCGGCCTGTGTACTACATGAACTACAATATGAACTGGCACCTCACCTAAGTGTCATGTTTAATCATAGCCTCACCTCAGTCATGCCCACTGAGTGGTGCAGAGCTACAGTTATCCCACTCCACAAGGGGGGATCCACCTTGGATTCCAGAAACTACCGTCCCATCAGTCTGACGAGCCTTATCTGCAAGGCCATGGAGCGTATTATCATGGAATTTCTAAACAAAGACACTGGCAACCTTCAAACACTGGACCCCACCCAGTTTGGGTTCGTGAAGGGCCGATCTTGTCTCCTGAACCTGATTGACTTCTTTAAATCAGCCTCCAGAGCCACGGACAAGGGTAAGGTGGTTCACACAGCCTATCTAGACCTTGCCAAGGTCTTTGACATCATCCCCCACTCTGGAATCACAGATAAACTTACTAAGCTGGGCATTAATCCCTACATCACCCAATGGGTTGCTAACTGGCTAACTGATAGAACCCACACTGTAAAAGTAGCCGACTCCAAATCCAGCTCCAGACAAGTGACAAGTGGAGTACCTCAGGGTTCAGTCCTGGGACTGCTCTTCTTTGGCATCTACTTTTCTGAAGTACAGGCCAACACTAAGGGACTCTGGCTAACAAAGTTCGCAGATGACTGCAAACTGGGAGCCATTACTGAATCCCCAAATGATGTGGATACTCTACAAAAGGGCCTTACAGAAACAGATGCTTGGTGCCAGAGCCATGGGCTCAGGCTCAGTGCCAAGAAATGTATAGTTATCCCCTTTGGGAACAAACATGTACCTGTGAATTACCATATAGGTGGCAGTACACTAAACACCGAAGGTGTGATAAGAGACTTAGGGACACAGGTGGACAGTGGTCTCACCTTCGATAACCACATTGCCACAACAGTCAGGAAATCCTTCTATGTGGCACACCTCATCACTAAGGGCTTTTCATCCAGAAAAAAGGAGGTCATTGTCCTACTGTACTCATCCCTCATTAGACCCATTATAGAATACAACGCCCCATTTGGTATGTACCTCTCAAGACATCTGTAACAACTGGAAAGGCCGCAGAAATACCTCACTAAAAGAATCACAGGCCTAAAGCAGATGCCTTACGCTGACGGCCTTAAAAAACTCCAGCTATACTCTGTTGCATATCGTATACTTAGAGGTGATCTCTGCTTAACATACAAGGCCGTGTCAAACCCAGAGCTGTTGGACATGCTACACTTAAAGAAATCGCAATCCCTCAGAGCCACATGCTCCAGGGATATAAACCTTGTCATCACAATAAACAAAACATGCTGGAGGGATAGGTTCCTGACCCAGAGGCTTCCCAGACTCTGGAATAGATTGCCCATACATGTCAAGCAGAGTGCCTCTTTGGCCCTCTTCAAAAGGAACCTTGACGATTGGATGGGAGAAAGGAAATTAACCCCGGGGATCACGTCAGTCGCCCTGCTAGACAGGGGTCCAGGGAAGTAAATAGTGTGGGAAGAAATAGCCAGGGAATTGTTATGGCTAGGCTTGTACAGGCCCTAGGGCTGATAGCCTAGTACCAACCTATGAACCTAAAATATTCCTTGACACACTTAACAATCTAGCCCCATCCCAGACAAAAGGAATAAAAAAATAACTATGCTCCCTGGTTAACCAAGACTACCAAAAACATATTAGTGACAAGAGATAAAGCCCGGCAAGAGTGGAAAAAAACAAAAATGACCAAAACTACCAAAAGTATAAGCAGCTACGCAACCAAGCAAAAAAAAGAACTAATAAACTATGATAAGAAGCACTTTTTCTCCCAAAAGCTAACCTCCCACAGAAACAACCTCAATTTTCACATACCATCTCTCAACTCCTCACCTCTGGGGCCAAAGAAAACCCATGCCCTGCCACCAATAAAACCCCATCCCAAATAGCAGAAGCTTTCAACACACATTTTACAGACAGTATACTCAAATTACTCAAAACCAACAATCCCACAAACTCTCACAATCCCAGCCCCTCACAAACTAATACAAAACACTCCTACTCTTCTTATTTTCTACCCCAGAACACAACCACAGATGGTCAACATTTTTCTCTACTTACTCTACAATCAGTACCCACACACCACATATGTAGGTTACTCCTTAAACTAAAACCCTGTTCTCCCTCCTGTGACAACCTCACACTGGAGTACTTAAAATATGCCGCTGATGCTATAGCTTATCCTGTCAGTATACTCATCAACTGATCCATCTGAGAGTCTTACATGCCCACCCTATGGAAAAAATCCATAATAACCTCCTTACACAAAGGTGGGAATTGCAGTGACCTTACCAATTATCATCCCTTCGCTATCCTATCTCCCCTATCTCCAAACTGTTAGAAAAATGCATACATAAACAACTACTTAATCATATTCTACAAAACAATTTTCTCACCCCCCCCCCCCACCACCCAACATGGTTTCAGACCTTCACGTAGTACAATTACTGCATTAATCTCCTTCACAGACACAGCCAACAAAGCCAGAGACACTGGGCTACTAACCTCAGTAATGCTTTTTGGATCTGTCCAAGGCCTTTGATACCATTTCCCACCCTAAATTACTACAAGAACTCTTTTCCCTTAGTCTCTCCCCTACCACCCAACAATGGTTCAATAGTTACTTAACAGGCAGACAACAGTGCGTAAAATGGCATGGAACCCTCTCCAGCTATCTACCTAATAGCACAGGTGTCCCTCATGGGTCCATTCTTGGACCATTACTCTTCAACATTTTTGTTAATAACCTTCACACTGCCTCCCACCAAAGCTCCCTAATTTAATATGCTGACGATTCCACTATCATCTCATCATCCAACAACATAAAATATTTTCTGCATCTAACCCAACTACTTTCATTTCCATAGAGACCTAGCTAAATGATGCACAACTCCTGCTGACCCCCCCACCCCAAAAAAAAAATCAACTCCTCCTCTTCACACCCAAAAATCTCTCAGGTAATTTTAAGAGCTTTTCTTTAAACAATACTCAAATAGAAGTTGTCACTCAAGCCAAACTACTTAGGACTGACCATAGACAATAAGCTTTCCCTTGATTTACATATCCACAATTGCAATCAAAAAAACTCACTGCAAACTAGGAATGCTATACTGGCACAAAAACATCATGAACTCAACCAGCGCAGCCACCCTGGCCACTACTTACCTACTCCCCTCCCTACTCTGTGGTTCTCCTATTTTGACTAACATTCAAACCACACTAAAAAACAAACCTGAAACCTGCTACAAATGCTCCCCATAACACCACACCACAGCCCTAAGTGCCCTCGGCTGGCTCAAACTTCCACTCCTCCTTGACCAGTTACAACTCAATATGGTACACAAAATTATTTATCAACCCAATAACTGCCAAGCACTTAATCCTCTCCTCCAAACCTATATACCCATCAGAACCTTCTGATCTGAGGACAAGCAACTAGTAACTTTATACAGACCAAGCAAAAAATATGGACAGTGTTTATACTCCTACACTGTAACAAAACTCTGGAATGCCTTACCAGCTATCATCAGAGCTATAACAAGCCACAAGAATTTTAAACTCACACTAAAAAATCACCTCCTAGATATAAGCATCTGTCCCTGTACCAAAGTAACCCAGCTACCCAAATCTTATCCCCACCTTCCCTTCCTTTCACTGTTCTCGACTCTCTTCCTCCCCCAATCCTCCTTTCCTGCTCTACTTATCCTACCTTGCTTTCTTTTCTCTTCCCTTTTTAAAGAACTCAGCAGTTAAGATTTATTGAGTTGTCTAAGAACTTGATACTCGACTACAAATACTAAGCTCCTCCTTTTCTCCCAATTAATTAGCTGCTACTATTACTGCTGTACTTTAGCTAGCTAACTTTTTTAACCTCTTTTTCTAAAAGTATACATGCAGTCCCCTAACAGTCTTTTGCAGCTCACGTCAAACTATATAAACTTTCATAATGTACACCAATAGTCTGCCTAAAAAGATGAAATAAATAAACTAAGGTAGTTTCCATTTTACACAGGTGCGTCATCAGTAGATTTAACCCTAGGCCTGTCGTGGTCCTTGCTTTTGTGTTTCCTAGGAAGATCCGAAGTCGGGAGACCAGAAGAAGCCATACCAACGAACTTAGGCCGGACTCCGAAATGCTTATACAAAATCATAGCTCTAAGGTAGGTTAAAGGAAGCACAGAGATTGCAGTTAGGGACGTCATGCTCAAGGCCCAAACAAGTTATACAATGGGAATGGAAATCACGGTGCAGAATCTGTTTCCACAGGCAAGACAGTTATTAACTTTATCTGACATTCGTTAAAGCAAGAAAAGAGGATCCCCAACGGGGTACTTATCTGAAGGCGTCTTCAACTTGGTAGCCGGAAAATGAAACGAAGGTAAACGGTCGACCGGCACTAGTGCGAATTGCATCTGCTTCGGGATCCGTGGCAAGAAAGACTGAGGAAATGGCGTCTGCTGTCTCCCTTTATACCTGACGTACTGACATCAGTTTTACAACCGGTGTCAGCTGATGTCATATACCAAGGACTCTGGTATTCGGGCTGACTGAGGGCTACCAGGAGCCAGATAACCCATATGTGAGTACTGCAACAGTGAAACACGAAGAACGTCTGACTGTATGTCAATAGGACTACCTTGTAACTTATTGTAAGATACACTCCCACACATAAATTTTAATTATCTCTGTACTTCTCATTGTGTCAATATTTTAATTTGTGGAGCTTTTCTCCCCGGGCCTCTGCTGGAAATGGGTTCCTGACCAAGTCAGACTTTCCTGTTTAACAAATGCTAAATAAATAAATAAATAAATATTGTTTTTAACGTCTTTATTCCAGTCCTTATTACTGCTACACACATGAGATGTAGTTTTGTTTGCTTAAACCATATGAGTGGATCTCCCAAGTACTCAATTCTTACTTTGTTATGCTAGTAAAACACAGAATATTATCAGAACATTCAAACTCTCTGCAGTGGAAAAAAGACAGAGAGAGAAAAAAAATACCAAAGATCAGATTCATAAGTATGGCACGCAATGCAAAAATACGAGGTGCAGCTCAAAGGCCATATGAAATGGCTCCATGGTGCAATACAAAAATGATCACTGACTACAGTGGAATATACCCCATGATACGACACTGCACATAACACAGATACTAGCATAAAATCAGGAATGCAGTTCACAAAATACATGTGATACATAACAAGAAGATACTGTGTGTGAACCAGAAAATGAAAAAAAAAATATGAATCAAAATGTGCACAGACCACAGTTATGGATAACAGTCCAGCCAAAACTAAAAGGACTGAAACACAATTGCGAGTACTGGACAAGCTCTTGTATTGCTACAAATGTGATCCTAGGTGCTTTTGAATAAGACTGTTTATTATATATCTGTATCAGTACACAACAGCAGCAGGACTTCTTGTGAATGGACAGGTGTACCATCACTCTCCTGTTCAACCAGTGCAGACAGCTGGAAGCAAACAGCACTTTGAGTCAAATGATCTCACGAAAAATGACAGTCATCGCTGCTTGGCTATTTTGTCCATGGGAATTTTTCAGACACCTATCTATATCAAACAAAGCTCCTCATTAGCAATCTTCAAGAAAAATATTGATGATTGGATGGGAGATAGGAAAATCACCACGGGGATCACTTCTGTGGCTCTGCTTGACAGGGGCACAGGAAAATAATTTTCTTGGGTGGCAAAAGCCAGGGTACCGTTTGGCTAGACTTATATAGGCCCTAGGGCCAATAACCTAGTACCTACCTATGAACCAGTGGAAAATATCACCAGTGTCTTATAAACAGCAGTCAGCTGTGCCCTCCATCAATTTGTGAAGTGTCTAAGAACTGAATCACTAAATAATGACAGATGTTTGAGAATACACTTAAGAAAATGCATGTTAATGCAAAACCTATTATTTTAACAACTTTCTAAGTTTATAGGAGTGATACTTAAAATCTGACTTAGATTTTGGGTGTTTGTCCCTATTATTTTTGTCTTTGTCCAGAATTCTTATGTTAAGAGGTTGAGAGGTATGCAGAGAGACCTAAAACACTGCCTATCACAGGGCCTAAAACATGCTTAACAAGTGTTTGCACAGCTTAGAATGTGTAAGTCCATTGTGTGAATGACTGTGGAAGTGCACTATAATACCAAAGTGATAAGGCATGCCATGGTCTATACTGCATTAAGTGACACTGAAAAGCCTAATCCCAGCATCAGAAGTAGCAGCACCATTGTCACATTCTGGAGACAACTCAGAGGTACATACATGGGCACTCTCTCATTCCATCACCAAGACAACCAGAGCAACAACTTAGACAATATCGAGCACAGCAGATACAAATGCAAACTGACGCAACAGGTCTGTGGGTAAGGAAAGTGTGAATGGAAAAAAAAAAGTGGGGGATTATGCATATAAAATATTACGTACATAACAAACATTGCAAGGAAGGCAAATGCCAGTACAATCCAAAGCACAAGGGATTAGATTAGGTATATAGTCATCATATTCTAAACAAAGGTCTGGTAGTAAATCCACAGCCATAACAAACACACTACAGGACAGTTTTATCAGTATGTTGTGACCATGCCTAGATCTGCAAAAGTAGCAAATCTTTGGGTTGTGGTAACAATTGCAGTTAGCTGCACCGTGTGATGCTGTGTTTGCTCTGAAAACTTTGGAAGGACATTTTATCATGTGTACCAGCAATTTTAAAACAGCCGTTTATGGTGCAGAGAATGTGATTATATTGGACATTTGTTTTTTATTAAACATTCAGAAAGGTAATCGCTGTCTTTTTCTTTTTGTGATGAACTTCTATTTTAGTTGTGGTGGTGAAGTAAGATATTAAAACTATCCTAGTCTTCCACATAAAACAGAAGTTGCAATAGTAATAAGAGAACCCTAAAGTAATGTCTGCAAAACAATTTTCAGCAACTGAGTGCATTAAGAATTGGTCAATATCTTGAACAGAATTAAAAAATGATCAACAATTCATATATGGAGCAAGTGAGTAATAGTGGTAGTGTGTTACATACTGCCGTTTGTCGTCGTACTTCCTACATTAGTTCTGGGGGATTTGAATGTCTGGTTTAATATGTCTGTGTTTAGCAGATCATAGATGTATACTAGTCTAATGACCAGTAGGGCCCTTAAAAGTCTAGTTGTGCAACCCAAATCTGACCCACAAATTTGGTTTATATTTGATTTATGGGGGTGATTTACTGGCTGCCTCTATCCATCAGATACATAGGAACCAGACTAGGTGGAATTTCTGATTACTCATCTATTGGTTCACATTGTCCTTAAATAGGGATAGGGAGGAATGTTGCTTCACGTGGATGGAGAGCCTGTTCCACAAAATGGGAATTCTCTGAGAAACATATCTGTCTCTCCAACTTCTATTTATGTTGCAAGCAAAATGTAGATATTTTAATCTATTAGTTCTGAGTTTGTTTTGCGGCTGTGCAAAAGTCACTAAAACAGGGTCCAGGGATGCCTTACATGCCAGGAGATCATCACCTGTCAGAAGTCAATATGATATTGAATAAAGAAATAGGGCTTTCAGGTGATCAGCAAAGGGCATTGCGTTTACTCCCTTTATTCTTTTGGTAAGAAACATTTGTGGATGTTCCATTTGCTGCATGTGTCTGATCAGGTGCATACTGAAGGGGTGTTATTCTCTATGATGGGCCTGATGAGGGCTGCATACAGTGGTATGATGACCTCTCTGGACCTAGATGCCATGCCCTTGCTCATAAGTTGAGCAACATAAAGGGGTTTTCATACTAGCTTGGTCATGTTGCTTAAAGGCAAGGTTACTGTCTACGTGAGTCCCCAGATCCCCAACTAGTGAATCAACTTTTAATGGTGTTTTACTAACAACATAGTTACCTAGGGTGGCGGACTTCCCAAAAGGTACTTTAATGCATTTGTTGGCTTTGGGTTTTAAGCCATGGCTTTGGCACCAAGAATTTGTGTGTATTAGACCTTCATGAAGGGTGTTCTCATCTTGGGGACATTCAGTGATTGCTCCCAGTTTACAATCATCTGTGAACTTGGTTAGCCAGAGGCCTTTGACATTGGCTTTGACATCTGAGAAGTAGATGACAAAGAGGAGTGGGCCTAGCACAGAGCCCTGGGGCACTCCACTTGTGACTGGTCTCTTTGTGGTGTGGGTTTCACCAATCCCAACTTCCTGGGTCCTATCTGTGAGCTAGCTGGCTATCCATCATGTTATAAAGAGGTTTATGCCCAATTCTGTAAGTTTGTTTACAATGCTTGAGTGAGGTATTGTGTCAAATGCCTTAGCCATGTCAAGGTAGGCAGTATACACCATTTTACCATCATTCATTGCCTTGGTGACCTTCTCAGAGAAATCTACCAGGTTTAGTAGGCATGACCTTCCCTTGACAAAACCAAACTAGGTTGGGTCCAGTATATGAAGGTTTCCTATGTCTCAGTTGATCATTTCCATGATAATTTGTTCCATGGCTTTGCATATCAGACTAGTTAGACTAATGGGTCTATAGTTTCCAGGGTCTGATGATGGTCCACCCTTATGAAGAGGGATGACCATTGCATGGTAATAAAAAACACAGCTTTATGATCTTCCAGTATCAAAGGGGAAGAGTGCTACCTGTTGAGCTACTGACATTATAGTATGTGGCTGTGTAGTATATGGATACTACAACATTGTCCTGTACAGCCTGTGGGTGTAAAAATGACCAAGACTTTCCCAATCACATACACACAAACATGTTCAATGCATCGAATCATACTTCAACCATCTTTATATAGTCAAGAAAGCTACCTAATAAGAAATTTGTACTTTTCTGCTATACATTTCAGATCCAGACTGATTAACTGCAGAAATTTTCCCCTTGTAGGGCTCTCAGTACAGAGGGTGGTCTAGCAGACAGAGCTGCATGCTGATACTGCAGTCCAGGGGAGTGGCTAATGCTAATTATCTCTCTGTTTTCTCTAAGAAATGTCCAAGGCTCCTAATTTACTCAGCTGAAATTGTTCACTACAGAAATACAGCAATCACCCATTCACTCCTATGGAAGTACATGTAGTGCTGGAAAGTTTAGAAAAGATGTGGGGGTGGGGTGTTACTGTGTATGTGCAGGTCTGTGTCTATAGGGACATGAATGAAGCTGCGTGTCTGTCTGCCTGGGTAGTCACAGTTGGAGGACTGCATCTATCCTGTGACTTTGGTGTTCATTATTGTGGTTGTGACTGATTTTTGAACACTGCATCATATCCATCTGGCTTTTTTGGGGTTACTAGTGGTCTTCAGACTTGATGAGGATGTCAACAGCCTCCTGTGATTCCTTCTCTGTTTTGACATTCTCTCTGTGTTTAAGTGGGGCATCTGCACTCTTACTTACCTGAAACCATGGGGCCCTAGTCAAGACAGGCAGCTTTTTCTGGTTCAAATAGCCCTGCGGAGATTTGTCTCTCTGCTTGATGGTTTTCTGGTTGAACCTAACTCAGTGAGGACAGGAGACAATTTTGTGTTGCATCTCTAAACAGAACAATGACTATGGGTATCTTACTGTGGTGTTTGTTTCCTGTAAGTAATATAGTTACTTGTTTTAGAAACTGATGCCTGGCAAACTAATTATCTACAAACAAGTAATAAACCATATAAAATAATTCCTCTACCCTAATAGGGTACTTATATTTATTTTGGAAGCTAGGCTAAACTGATGCACTGACAATACTCAATACTCACATCGACTCACATACTTTAAGTTGCAGCATGAAAGAAGTAAATATAGTGTGGGTGGGCGTCCTTCTAACACTACAGATATGCTGACGTCTGGGGAGAAGGCACCTGCACTGCCAAGAGAGGGAAAGGTGAAAGGCTCTGGATATCTGGCCACATGGCAGGCCTTCTGCAGGAAGTCATAAATGATTCACTACTCCTTTTTTGCAAGTCAGACACTGAAGATTTCTTATGAGTAATACAATATGTTTTCCTCTTTTTTTTTTTTTTTTTTTTTTTTTCTTTATGAAAGGCACCAGCTGAATATGCTGCATCTAGAAATACTGAGTTATAATTAAGCCCAAGTCCAACTATCTCTTGGAATAGAAAGGACAAGCTACAAGGACAACTCTACACTATCTGAAGATGACACATCGCTGATCCAGATAAGTATTGTAAGTTGGAACCAAAGTGTCATAAAACAGGAACATTTCCTTCTAGTGGAATGGGAGCTGTGGGACGGAGAAAGAGTTTTTTTGAGAAGGTCTGTTGCAGTAGTTTTCTTTTCCTGTTTTTCTGTACCTTCGTACTGCTAAGACTGTTGACATTTATTCTTACAAGCCTCTTGTTTCTTCTAAAAATTGCTTCTTTTTGCAGTACTATACTTTTTTCTGCTTTCCATAAGAGGGCTAAGATTTACTGGGATAGTTTCTCGATTGCTTGGGAAAGGGGGTTATGGCACATCTGTTTACCATTTTGCATCATTTATCATTTTTCTATAACTTCTTTAAAACTTTATAACGTGGACAACATTTACTTATCCAAAGGTGCATCTAATAATGGATCTGTGGAGTCACAAAAAAAACAGCCGCCAGCCCTTAAAAATGTCGACCATCTGGAGTTCAGAAGGAGCTTTCATTTATATATAAAAACACATTGACCAGCCCTGCAATTACTGAATTAGTCTCACAGAAACAGTGTAGAAATACACCAGCACTTAAAATTCTTTCAAACTGTAGGGAGGGCAGAAGATGCTGTGCAAATGTGACAAGAACCTTTACAGAGTCTGGAAAAACCTAACTAAGCATGACTTGAACAATTGCAGCAGTGTCTGTTTCTCTGCAGTGGACATCAATAGGAAGGTTTTCACAAGTGATCATGTGATCTCCATCTTATCTGTTGTCAGTGATGCATTAGACACGTTGTACCTTGGTCATTAAGTTGACAAAGAGTGACACTAACACTGTGCCATGCAATTATTGTACTTCATTTTACTTGTAAAATGGCTATGCACATTTTTTAAATACTTATGTGGCACTCTACTTTTCTAATCACTTGTAAGAGTTGTAAGAGTTGGCATGGATACCCTTTCTGAGACTGCTATTCCAAACATGAAAGGTCTGTCACTGTCACCTTGTACAAAAATATGAACTCCCCCAAACCAGAAATGGTCAAGCTTTTGTAGGACCTGAAGTGCATTTCTAGTTCTATGGTTACTTGATTATAAACATCTTCAGTGAACTGGATAGCAGGAGGCTCCACTCTCTCAAACTTTGCCCAGAGTTACAGCATACTTTATTATCTGAACTCAGAAATATTATTTTTCCCTCCATTTTTAAAGCAACTTTTCGCATATTCCATTTCTCTATCCAACAACAGTGAACCTCGTTGAAACAGACACTACAACTTCCCACTCCCACTTTATCTATTTGAACTTCAGCCTCTAAAGTAACGTTTTTGACAATTACTGCACTATTGACCTTCAGCATGTAAAATGTCTTCATTACTGCAGCACTAACTTCACTGCTTTTAAGTTAAACTACTATTTATCTATTCATTTACTTTTATTCACAGGTGTATGCTATGCTGATAAAAACAGGGACCTTTTAAAATCTAATGAAAGTCCATGGACCTTATTACTTGAAAAAAGTGAATTATATTGGCTGTTGCGTTTGAATGCCAATAATTGGCCTGCACTCAATGAACATGTTTCAGTAGCATGTTTGCTTAAGTTAAAACACTGGAAAGATGAGCCCTAAATATAAAACATATATTTACATACATTTGCCTTTATTTTTCTGTTTCATGGGGAATGCATTCTATTTTCTATATTTTATTCTTTGTTGCATTTTTTGTAAATAGTATTCTCTGTGCTATGACTTTCTTTTCAGTGACTCCTTTAAGATTATGTTTTAGTTCCTGGGGGATTGCTGGTCATGTGATTGAACCCAAAGGCTTTAAAATGAGTGTGCACTTCCAGCATTATCTGATGAAGTTCAGGTATTTTTTGAACAAAAGTGCTTATCCTCTCATTGTTTTAAACAAGTTTTTATTTTAACAGGTTTCTGGATTAAAGTTATTGTGGATTTTACCTAGCAGTTTGTTTCCTTGGGCCCTCCATTTGTTTTTTTTTTCACTGTATTTCTTCAGTTTGTTTTTTGCCTTTTTAAGCCTAGCCATGCACCCCAAAGTACCTGACAAGTTTAAGAACATTAAAATTATTCCCAAAGTACCTGACAAGTTTAAGACTATGGACATAGGTACCAGACCAGGGGTGAATTTCCAATTCCTCATCCACTGGTCCAAATTACTCTCAAATTGGATTAGAGAAGAACTCTGCTTCACATGGATGGGAAGCCTGTTCTAGAGAAGTGATATACTTGGAGATGCGTACCTGTTCCTTCAACATGTCTTAGTTATGTTGCGAGTGAGGTTCAAATCTCTAGATTAAGGAATTCTGATGCTATTTGTTTTGCGGTTATGCAGAAAGCCCATCAGAGCAGGATCCAAAGATGCCGTGTATGCCAGGCATCGATCGCCTCTCAGCAGTCTGTAGGAGACTTGATACAGAGCTAGGGCTTTAAGGCGATCCATGAAGGATATGTTGTTTACAGCAAGTAACCTTTTTGTGAGGAACCTCTGTGGATGTTCCATTTGTTGCATGTACCTGGTCAGGTACATACCAAAGGGGGTGTCGTACTCAGTGATTGGTCTGAAGAGGGTAAATACAGTGAAAAGATGGCTTTTCTGGATCTAGATGCCATACCTTTGCTTGTGAGCTTGTAAGTTGCACAGCATACAATTATTTCCTCACCAAAGTAGTCACATGATGGTCCAAGGCCAGGTTACTATCTACGTGTCCCCAAATTCTTGACTACAAGATCTTCTATTAGGGGTGTGTTATCAGTCAGGTAATTTAAAGGGGTAGCTAACTTCCCAAAGGATACTATTATGCATTTCTTGGCACTGAGCTTTAGAACATGGCTCTGACACCACTTGTCTGTCAGCTCTTCTTGGAGGATATTAGTGTCTTAGGGGAATTCTGTGACTGCACCTAGTTTGCAATCATCACTGGTCAGCATTGATCAGGCAGACACCCTTGATGTTGGCCTTGACATCAGAGAAGTAGATGCCAAAAAGGAGAAGACCAAGCACAGAGTCCTGAGGGACTTAGATAGTTCCCAGCTTCTTTGTGGAGGAGAAATCCCATATTCTAACTCCTTGGGTCATATCTGAGAGCCATTTGGCTATTCAGTGGGTGACATAGGGATTTATATCCAATTCCATGAGTTTTTCTACAATGCCTGAGTAGGGTATTGTATCAAATGCCTGGCCAGGTCAGTTTTGCTCTTATCCATTGCTTTGTTGACCTTCTTGAGGTCTACCAGGTTGAGCATGCATGATCTGCCCTTGATGAAACCCAACTAGGTTGGATCCAGTATCTGAAGATTTTCTATGTCATTGTTAATTATTTCCATGGCTTTGCATACAAGACTAATCAAGCTTATGGGTCTGTAGTTTCTATAATCTGTAGATGGCTCACCCTTGTGCAGAGGGGTAACCTTTGCAGTTCTCCGTTCTGTTGGCATGAAGCCTATCTGGAGGGTATGGTTATATATTGACTCTAGTGGTCCTGCTAGGTCATGCTTCATGCTATTTAGGAAGCATCCTGGGATATTATTAGCGCCCACTGATGTGCTAACATTGGCAATGGAGAAAGTGTTGAGGACCCTCTCCCTAGTGATAGTTGGTGGGGTTATGTTCAATGTCATTCCTGAGGGGTAGCTGGTGGGGGTTAGAGGTAAAACTGGAGATGAGTAGATTTGGTATATCTTTTGCCTCAGTGTAGGTGTCTCCTTTTACATTTAGTCCTGTACATTGATGTGTGCTGCCTTTAAAGTTGCGAACATAGCTAAAGAAAGGCTCTGGTTGACTTGATTTGTCATCTGAGTTGCTTTAGCTTGAGGAGAGATTTTTTTATATTGCCGGGTGTTGCATTTCCAAATTTTTGCCATGGCTTTTTTTCCCATTTTATACAGCCTAATGATATTGGGATTCCACCAGGGTGGGTTGTCTTAAGTGTTTGTTTTGTGCTTACTCCTGGTAAACACAACTGTGTCTGATTACACAGGGTCTCTATGAACAACTCCACACAGGAAGCAGAGTTCTCGTTTTTCTGGGGGGGGGGGTGAAATTTTTCCAGGTTATCACTTAAAACTAGAAAGTTTGCCTTAGAATAGTTAAATGCTCATGTTAGCAGGGTCCTGCCCCCCCCCCCAAAAGAGACAGCTTTATGGTCTGACCCTACCAGAGAGGATATTAAACTAATGGCGATGAAGCATTCTCCCATGTTAGTGAGGAGCAGATCCAGTATATTGGTGCCCCTAGTGGGTGTATAGACTATCTGATCCAAGGTGTGTGTGTTAACAAAGTCCAGGGATCTTGTGCCTGCACCTTTGGAGCCTTGTATTATTCCCAGTTTACAGTGGGTAGTTAAAGTCACTCATAAAAATGATATTGAGTTGAATGGTGACTCCAGTAAGTTAAATTATGTGTTGTAGGTTTACTGGGTCACAGACAGAGACCCATAGCTTTCAAGGATATGGTATGGGACTTTGCCGAAATTCATCATTCTGTCCAACCAACCTTCAGGTATGATTGTTCTTGATGTAAATTGAGACTCCTCTACTCTTATTCCCTGTCTCGCAGTAGCTGGTCTCGGATCAAAAGATATGAAGAGTTGTCTCAGGCAGGACTTACTTTGAAGAGATGCAGAAAGGTGGATTTTGCCTGGTCAGGTGTTTCCAGGTATATTTTTTCTTCTTTGTAATAAAATGTTAAAGTTGCAGGATATTTCATTTGAAACAAATCTTATTTTCAATGAGGTAAGTGCAGTATTTACTGAATTTCTGTCGATTTTGTTTAATTTCTAAAGGAAGATCTTGAGTAATCATAATTTTATGTGCTTTCCATGTAAAATTCTTTTTAACTTTATAAGCTGACAGTATCTGTTGAACATGTGCTGAATTAAGCAGTCTGATGTAGCTTTGTCTTGGAAGATCACTTGTTTGTGTACGCGTGATAGCTCTGTGGCCTCTCTCAATCACTATCTCATCCAGGAGATCTTTATTAGTCAGAAGAGAGCTTAGTATTTCTTTTATTATTGGAATAAGTTGTGGATTATCAAAGCTCTCTGGAATACCTCTTATGATAAAATTATTTCTCCGGCTTCTAGCTTCCAAGTCTAGCATTTTTTTGCTGTAATTCTTTAATTATGGTGTCATTGGTTTGTGCTTTTTGTTGCAGTTCATTTATTTTTAGCTCATTGTCCATAACGTTAGCTTCATTTTGTTCTAGCCTAAGCACAATTCGATCCAGAGTTTTGCCAAATGTAGTTAGCTTATGAGAGAAACCCTGCACTTCTGTTTGTAAAGGTTGTAAAGCAGTTTTCAGATCCTCCAGTGTTAAAGGTTGTTTCTGTTTTAATCTCTGACACATTTTACCAGCTTCTTGTTGTTGCTTGTTAATTTTTTGCCTTTTGGAAGTGGTTTCTTTCTTAGGAGCAGTAATTGCAGACAGTTTGGTTTTTGTGATTACAGTTTCCATCCGATCTGGCTGATTCTCCATTAATCTTGTATAGTTAGATTCCTAGTAGTAGTGCAGAATTTTAAATGATAAGTCTTGTTATGAAAGTTGTTTTTCTTCTTACTTTCCCCTTATTAGGCCTGTTGGTCTTGAAGAACCCACACCATGCGGTTCAGGGCTCTGTTTCCAACAAGTAATTATTTTTCCTTCAGAATGAGAGAATTATTGAAAAATAAAGATGAAACAAGTAAGTACTCGTATTTCTGCTTTAATCCATTTATGTTTGGTATACTTTTCCCAAGCGATGCGCTGGTTTGAAGTCAGATTATAGTAAAGGAATGCAGGAGCTGCTCTGTCAGTGTGCTTACAGGCTGTCCACCATTTTGGAATCCTCGCAGTAGCTGGTCTAGATGTGTGGAAAGAAAGTCTTTGCAGCTTTAAACCATGTCTCAGTAGCGGCACATCATCTTCTTTCGGCTGTTCCTGTTAGAGGTCGCCACAGCGGATCATCTGTTTACATTTCTTCCTGTCCTCTGCATCTTGCAATGTCACACCAACCACCTGCATGTCCTCTCTCACCACATCCATAAACCTTATCTTATGTCTTCCTATTTTCCTGTTACCTGGTAGCTTCATCCTTAGCATCTTTTTCCCAATATACTCAGCATCCCTCCTCAGCGCATGTCCAAACCAACATAATCCTGCCTCTCTGACTTTGTCTCCAAAAATCTTCCAACCTGGGCTGACCCTCTAATATACTTATTCCTAATCCTGTCCACCCTCGTCACACCCAGTGCAAATCTTAACATCTTTAACTCTGCCACATCCAGCTCTAACTCCTGCCTTTTTGTCAATGCTACTGTCTCCAACCCATATAACATAGCTGGTCTCACTACTCTCTTGTAGACCTTCCCTTTCACTCTTACTGGTACTCGTCTGTCACAAATCATGTCTCAGTAGCTGCACCAATATCTGTATTCTCCAAGGTGAGGAGAGCTTGGTGGGAGTGAAGTTTCTTGTTTAGACTCCTGGCATTGAACAGTAACATCTTTAGATTTTCTAGGGTTGTTTTTTTTTATGTTGGAAGGTTTGTCAGTTTAGCATTTTCTAAAAAAAGAGTACAAACTGGGAAAGCAATGTTTTAGTCAATATTCAAAAGCCTACAGGGGGGCAGATGCAGACCATCACTGGCAAAGAATGGTCTGTTGACCACATCCTCCCATGCTGACAAATACTGTACCCCCTTGGAGTGACACCAAGACTAAGCCAGTTATTAGTCAATCATCTTTTGTTCATACTGTGGCATCATCCTTGGAGGTAGAATGCTGTTCAGTGCTAGGCTCATACTGGCTTGGGACATATAATCTGAGATCTCCATTACATCTCTCTTCATGTAGTCCAGGGATGTCATTTACACCAAGGACTATGATGGAGTCAACTGGTACTTGTAATCCACTGACGAGTGCACTGGTGATTTGGCAAATCCCGGCCCTGATAGGCAGCAGACCATGACTCTTTCCTTACTTAGCCTGATGAGTGGGATATCTGTGCGTCTCACAATGGAGTCTTCTATGACCAAAATATTAGGTTGTGTGGAGATATGCCTTATGAACTTTGAAGCTGAGACACCTTGGGATTTGTCAGTACATATCTTGTTGTGTTATTTTTGTTGGGTGCTGTAGAGGTTGCTGAACACAATTTTTTGAGCGCAGTGTCTGGTAGATTAAACTTCAGCCTCAGCATATGTGGGTCTATGTATCTGGTCTGAGGTGTATTGTGTGTGTTATTGTTTTATTATATGTGTCATTGTGTCAGGGCCTTGCCTCCAGTGACATTGTGTAATTACATCTGTCACATACTGTATGCTTTTGTTAGAGAGTTAGGTTGTTGTCAGAACATGAGACAATTGCTGCATTGCCTCAGAATGTTCATAGCCACCAGTCTAGCTACAGAGATAGCAGGGTAGTGCATGTCCACGCCTAAATACCCTTATTAATGATCTACAGGGGGATGATGTTGGAGAGATTTACAGCTGGCTAGCTTGACTGCTGCAAGAGTATAGATTCCTATCTAGACTACCTAAGACTAAGCTCAAGGGGTGGGTGCTTCTGTGTGCGCAAACAAGCTGCTCAGTATTGAGAAATTTTCAGGATAGTTGTATAGAGCTAATTTCTTTTCTATGTGCCTGCATCTACGCACGGTTAACACCTTCTCTATAATGAGCAGCATCATACAAATTTATATAAACATAGAATGTCTCAAAACAAACAACCTAGTCCTCAGCTAATCACAGCAATACTCTCTGGGTTTCAAACAGTAAATCCTAGCTTTGTTACCCTCCCCTGCCACAAGAGAACAGAGCACAGACTTTTTAATGAAAGAACTCTGTCTGGGCACCCAAAAAGCTGAAACTAGCCAAGTTACAACCAACACACCAAGCAAAAATGCAGGGACACACAGTAAAGGCTAAAGCACTATAACAGAGCAAGAAACAGATAATCAACATAGATATCAGTGAGGCACAAGTATTGAATGTGCAATTTACAGCTGTAGTTTAAGATATGTAGATCTGGATGGATCAGCACAACAGTCAAATGCAATGATAACAGTAAATAAACTTAAAATATATAATTAAAATGGAATTCCCTGATCATGCTACCCACTTATACCAAAACTCTGGTAGGGAAGAGCCTTGCAGCTGTTCAGCAAAGAACGGTTCAGGTTTGGTAATGGAAATGGCTTTCAGTAATTTACAGGAAAAAAATAAATGTATTCAGAGGTGTCTAAAATAAGTGAGATGCTGGAGGAAAAGATAAAGTTCTCAGCAAGGGAACAGTCGCACCAGGCATTGGCAGCAAACAGCAGCATCGAGAGCAGAGTGTTGGGAAAATTATTCGCAATTCTTCAGGTGACTTTAAATTGTTTAACTATACATCAGCATTGTTTGTGCAAGTATGTGCTAACCTTGCCAAAGGACAAACATTTGTATCTGCATTTGGTGCTAATATTTCAGATTTAATTACTGATCTTAAATTGCTTTTAAAGAAGTTGAATTTTAAAGTTATGTTTAGAAATAACAATAGTGTTTTCAAACTGTAAGAGTTAAAGTGTAGCAGTACATTTAATCCACTCCCTTCCCTTGCCCTTGCTTATATTTGAAAAGTTATGTGAGCTAGACTTTAGAAAGCTTGTTTGTAAGAAAAAAAAATCTTATTTTATTGTAGCAATATGACTGATGCTGAAAAAGAAGTTATGTCTTACCATAACGTTCCATCTGTATTGTTGATCCTCGTTCAGTCATTATGCATGGGTATCGGTTCCGACCTTGGAACCAAGCCGGCCATTTTCCAAGCTCGCGTCAGCTTCAAACTCTCAAGCTAAACTCTTACCCACAATCCCCCTCTCCCTGCTACCTCAGATTGACTTTGCAAGTCAAAGAAGGTAGAGACTACCTCTGGTCAAATAACCTAAAAGAACCGGATGGTGAGATCCACTAGAAACCACAGGAGGGGAAAGGAGGGAGGGTCGTAATGACTGAACGAGGATCAACAATACAGATGGAACGTTATGGTAAGACATAACTTCTTTATCTGATATTGTTAATCCTCGTTCATTCCTTACACATGGGACAGAGTCCCCAGCTACCTCTATTCCTGGGAGGCTCTCATGGAAGGACATTCCTGAGCACCATAGAACCGAAAGATGCTCTTCCCCCTGGAGGCCAAGTCCAATTTGTAATGATTGATGAAGGTATTAGGCATAGCCCAAGTTGCAGGTGCACAGATGTCATGTAAGGAAGCTCTGGCATGGAAGGCAGCAGAAGTTGCCATCGACCTTGTTGAATGAGCTTTCATGGTAGTAGGCAACGAGATATTGCATTGTGCATAAATGAAGGTCACGCAGTCCTTCAACCATCTAAGCTAATGTGACCTTAGCAACAGCAGTTCCTAATCTAGGTCCAGAAAAAGCCAAAAATAACTGTCAGATTTATGAAAGGGCCTAGTCCTGTTTAAGTAAAAACGAATTTGCCTGTGGATATTTAGGGTATGTAGGCAATATTCTCCTCTGTTTGAATGATTGGGAAAGAAAACTGGCAATTCAATGGCTTGATTAATGGACATTTCAGAGATCACTTTAGGCAGAAAAGATGGATTAGTCCTCAGAGACACTCTATCTCTATGAAAAATCAAGTATGGACTCTTGAAACATAGAGCTTGAAGCTCAGAAATATGTCTGGCAGAAGTAATGGTGACCAAAAACAAGGTTTTCCGTGACAAATACTTGAGGTCCCAAGAAGAGGCAGGTTCGAAAGGTGGCATTGTCAGAGCTTGTAGAACTAATGATAAATCCCCATGGTTGAATAGATTCTCTAAAAGGTGGCTTCAGATGATTCACACCTTTTATGAAGGTCTTGCACAATTTGTGGGACATAAGAGAGGAATCTTGGACACTGTCATGAAAATTAGAAATTGCAGCTAAATGAACTCTAATGGTAGAGGCCGATAGACCCGATTGAAAGAGGTCGGCCAGATAGTCTAGTATCATCAACACTGGTGCTGAGACGGGATCAACTTGTTTACCTTTCAGCCAACAGGTAAGTCTTTTCCACTTGCTCAGATAAGTAATTCTAGTGGAAGACTTATGAGATGCAATGAGAATATCACGTACTGGTACAAAAAGATCATTCTGCCTGGCAATCAAGGGAACTGGAGTAGCCAAGCCGTGAGCTTCAGGCTGTTCAAGCTGGGATGAATCAGGTTCTGTGGATGTGAGATCAATTCTGGGGTTGGATGGAGAATCCATGGTCGATCTAGTAGGTGAGGCCAAAGGAAGGGGAACCAAATCTGTTGAGGCCAATATGGTGCTATGAGGATCACCTTGCTCTTCAACTGACGGGCTTTCTTCAGAAACTGGGGGATGAGGGGAAAGGGTGGAAATGCATAAAGAAGGCCCAAGGCCATTCGTGGACTAGAGCGTCCCTGGGTGACTGTCCCGGAGGGGGAATCAGGGCAAAGTAGTTGCTGCATTTGTAATTGGTCAGGGATGCAAAGAGGTTGCAGCAAGAACGGCCCCAGTGGTGGAAGATCTCCGCCGCTATCAAAGGATTCAGGGACCACTCGTGAGGTTGAAGAATGCACCTGCTGAGTCTGTCTGCTATCATGTTGGAACTCCCGGGAATGTGCGTTGCTGGAAGAAAACAGTTGGTATCCATCGCCCATTGCCATATCCTCATGGCCTCTCGACAAAGGGGGTAAGATTTGATTCCACCTTGCTTGTTGATGTACCAGACCACCACCATGCTGTCTGATTGAATCGCAATTGTCCCAGATGGCAGCAGGGGATGAATTGCTTGCAATGCCAGAAGCACCGCCCTCAGCTCTAGAACATTTATATGCAGATGGGCCTCCAGTTCGGACCAAGTGCCTTGGACTGTCTGTCCATGACATAGCCCCCCCACCCCATCAGGGAGGCATCCTTGGTCACTGTGGCCTTGGGTTGCTGGGGGGAGAAGGGGCGAGACCATTGTGACAGATTGTGTGTCATCCACCAATTTAAATCCTGTTTGCACCTGTGGGTTACTCGAATCATGGCTGAAAAGGATACCATTGGGTAAGCAGTAGCCATTGTAGAAGCCACATGTGAAACCTGGCCAGGGGAACAATGGTGATGGAGGCTGCCATAGAACCCAACAGCTGTAAAACCGAGTAAGCCATGGATTTCTCCCTTTAAAGGATTGGAATCAGTTGTTGCTTTATCCTTAGAATTCTGTGCTCTGGAAAAGCAGCTCTGCAGTTTTTTGTGTCCAAGATAACCCTTATGAATACTGTCGACTGAGATGGGGTGAGATTGGATTTTTGCCAGTTTATGGTTATGCCTAGCCTTTGAGCAGCTTGGAGAGAGCATTCCAGGGCTTTTTCCAGTAGATGTCTGGTGGGGGCGGAAATGAGCCAGATGTCTAGGCATGGGCACACCTGGAATCCTTGAAGTCGCAAGTGAGCTGTGACAACTGCCATGCACTTTGTGAACACTCTGGGGACTGTAGAGAGTCCAAAGGGCAGTACTTTGAACTGGTAGTGACTGGCTCTCGCATGGAAGCACAGAAATCTTCTTGATGGCCTGTCCACTTTTAGGTGGTAGTACGCATCTTGAAGATCTATCGAGCACATCCAATCATCTTTTTCCAAATGCGGGAGGATAGACTGTATTGTGACCATCCGGAATTGTTGTACTCTCACAAACTTGTTCAATACACTGAGATCCAAAATTGGTCTCCAGTCCCCAGTTTTCTTTGGCACCAAAAATAGTCTCGAGTAGAATCCGGATCCTATCTGGTCTGGAGGGACTATTTGGATGACTCTCTTTCTTAGCAGCTTTTTTATCCTAATGCTGCTTCTTCCCTTTCACTGGGTGGAATGTCGGCAAGGTTTTTTGAAGGGCAGGACAAAGATCGAAGGGGATATGATAACCTCTGGTTATAATCCTTCATACCCAAGAATCGGTGTTGATGGTTAGCCAGGCAGAAGGGTACAAGGAGAAATGTCCCCCAACCACCTCCAGAGGAAAGGAGTTGGGCCGCTCTTCAGGAGCACTGGTAGGATTGACCAGGGAAAGAATCCCAGGAACCCTGGTTACACGGACCCCTGCCCCGAAAGGAGCATCTTCCCTGTGAGTTTCCCCCCTCTGCCTCTAGGGGAGAACTCGGCCTGTGTGTCACGGAAAGGACCCTGAGATTTCTTGAACCATATCTTCCCACTCTTTCGGTTTTGGGAGAAAGCACGTTGAGGGGAAGAATAATGGACACCTACGGCAGAAAGGGTCTTACTGTCCTGTTCACATCTGGCCAGTGTGCTTTTTAACTTTGGGCCCAAACAACGAGGTGGCCTCAATGGGAGCATTAAGAAAGGAAGCCTTAAAGGGTTCCGTAAAATTGCACAAGCGCATCCAGGCATGTCGTCTCAAGACCGCAGCTGAACCCGCTGCTCTAGCTGCTCCTTCTGATGCATGAGATATCAGTCGCATAGAGGACTTAGATATTGATTCAATGGTGGCCAGCTAAGAGGCCACTTTGTCACGGACCTCATCAGACACGGCACCAGCCAAGGTTCAGAGAGCTCAGAAATCAGATCCCTTTGAAGCCTGGTAAAGTGTGCCATATAATTCAGGTACCTGATAGTAAAGGTCGCTGAAGCAAAGGTGTGCTTCCCTATCCTGTCCAAGGCCCATGACTCTTTGTTAGGCTGATGGACAGTCTGGCTTTCTTCTTTTGCCAGATCCTTTTTTGTTGCAGCCGCCACCACCAAAGCATCCACAGGAAGACTTTTGGACCAATGGGGATCCGAAGCAGGAGGGGACAAAATCTTATCTGGCCTCTGGGGAATAGCTTCAATGGTATCAGGAGCCTTTCAAGCATGCTGCACGATAAGCCGGACAAGTTCATCGGCAGGTGGAGTAACCCAGGAGGTAGGGGGCCGGGCACAAAAGGCCTGCAGGAACACAGATTCCTCAGAGATTGGATTAGAGGACTGACAGTCACCTCTCTGTTTCAGGATTTTGAGGATATCACCAAAGGATACCTCAGAGGGTGACCGGGGGAATCCTTCCCCCTCATCAAAATCTGTGTCTTCAGTGAGGGACTCCTCTGTGGAGTCCATGTTCTTCCTCTTACACAAACTTTTCCGGTGGATCTCCTCAGCAGGAGAAGACAGTGGAAAAGGGGATTCCTGTGAGAATATGTCCTGAGGCCCTTGCACCTGGTGTCTGCTAGGTGCGACTTGTGAAACCAGTGTACCAGAGGAGGGCGGAGGTATAGACAGTCCAGTATCGCCTGCAGCAGTGAAAGCCTTCTCCATCAGTTGGAAGGCTGGTCCACCTGAAGAGGAGTGCATGTCTAGGACAGGGGTCACCCCTCCCCTAAGTGGCTCAGCCTGCCGACCCAGAGTCCCTGAATGGCTGTGGAGCAGCAAACTATGTGTGTCACAACTGACATCCTGGGTCGTAGCAAAACTTTCCTGCCACGAAGGTAACTGCGGTTCCTTAGTGAGATCCATAAAGGGGACTGCAGAAGGGGAAGACTGTGCTACATCCATGGACTTCAAAGGCAATGAAGTAGGAGAATAAGAAGGGGTCTTTGGAGACGGGTGATCACCTCCCAAGGAAGGATAGTTCCTGAGGGGTGGGATACCTCTGGCCAAGAGCACCTGATCCACAAGACGTAACACATCATGTTCAAAAAGGCTTCTAGTGGATCTCACGGAGACTGAGGGAGAAACAGGCCTGTCCACAGAAGAGGCAAACTAGGTGCCCATCTCACCCGTCCGCACCGAGGATAATGGTGCTGAGAGAGACTGGATTACGGGTGTCTGCACCAAAGAAGTCATCGGTGCCGAGGTCATGGTCTGCACCGACACAGGGATCGGTGCTGAAGTGGTTGTCGGTACCGAAGCTGGAACTGACAAAACTGGAGTCAACAATAAAGGTGTCAGTTCCGAGGAAGATCTCAGAGCCAACGTGGTCAAGGTCGGCACCAACTGAATGATCGGTGCCGATACAGTGGTAATAGTCTGAACTGAGGAGCCTCTCGGTGCTGATATAGTGAAGGCTGCAGGAGAAGACAGAGCCGAGATCACTAATTGAGCCGAAGGTCTAGGCACCAAAAGCACTGGGGCTGACTGAGTGAGCTCCGGAGCCAAAACTTTAGCCTTTTTAGGTTTTGGTTGGCAGGAGTCCCCAGCCGGGGACGAAGGCAAAGATTTAGCCTTGGTAGGAACATCCAAGATTTTCTTATGGGCTCTAGGAGGGGTTGAGGCCTCCGACCCAGAAATAGTCTCTGAAAAGGGAAATTTAAGGAGTCCCTTCAGTAACAGCTTGTTTTTCCTTTCCAACAAGGTTCTTTTCGAAAAGTTCTCACAAATAGTACATGGCAGATCAACAGACAAGTGGGACACCCCCAAACAATAAATGCACAAAGAGTGTGCATCAGAAGTAGGTAGTGTTCACAATCAGAACACTGCTTAAACCCCGGACTACCTTTCTTATCTGTCATGACAGCAAATTAATTCATAGAAAAAGGTACCAGCAATGGTACAAAAGAATACCCGAAGGTATGATAAAAAAAGGAAGGATTACCAACGAAGGTAAAAGAGAGAATACCTCACGGTAAAAGGGTAATAAAAGAGCAGAAAAACCTGAAGAAAATATGTACGCTAGATGTGATAGGGTAAGAGACAATGAAATATAAACTTTTCTGACAGAAAAGTAATCTGAAAGACTATTAAACAACAAATAACTGTACTTAGCTCAAGAGAAGTAGCTTGACACGACCAAATGGCAACGCGGCAAATTAAATCTGGGGTAACAGGGAGAAGGGGATTGTAGGTAAGAGTTTAGCTCGAGAGTTTGAAGCTGACGCGAGCTTGGAAAATGGCTGGCTCAGAACAGATGCACAATGACTGAACGAGGATTGACAATATCAGATTATAAGTTACTTTTTCAACTAAGCAAGGATAAAAATATTAGGTTTATGAAACCCGATAAAGGTGTGGGGGGTGGTTGTTATGTACCAAGCTGATTATATTTTTCAAATGCTTGAACTTGTATCTGATGAAGATTTTTATGAAGCCACCTCTATGCATTGTATTTCTAAGCCTAAATATATTGATTTTTTGCTTGAAGATATGTTGATGAATGAATATATTAGTCTTGAAACATTTAATTTTTTGAATGTACCATTTCCTACTGTTCCTCAAATATTCAGTATACCTAAGTTGCATAAGAATATCACAAGGCCCCATATTAGACCTATTGTAGATGCATGTAAATCCAAGACACACCCCCTTGCTAATTATATTGATGTACAACTGAAGAACTGCCTTATGTCTTTCAATCATTTGTGCTGTGACTCTTGGGATTTTTTGGAAAAACTTAGAGATGTTACCTATACTGAGGAAGTTATACTTGGAACTATAGATGTGGTTAATTTATTTAATGTCATTCCCCATGATGCTGGGCTTGAATGGTTCCATGAGTTTACTGTTGAAAATACAGAGTATGATGACAAGAAAATATATGTGCTGGACACTTTCACGGAATTAGTACTGAATCAATTATATCTGCATGGGAAACACTTTTCGCAGAAGATGGGGTGGCTATGGGGGCATGACCTTCGCATTTACTGGACATTTATTCATATTACAGAGGGACACATACAGTGAGTCAGCATTCTGGTGTGGACCTTATTATACTATCATATCGTACCCCTTTAACTGGGGAGTTAGGTTTAAACCAACCTACATAAACCCTCCCTTCTTCCTCTCCTTATTCCAATTTCTCCTCGTTGTCTGAGCTCTAATTATTTTGACTCTAGTTCACTCTAATTAGAGTTAACCAAAACCTTAATACACCTGACATTCATATTATGTTTCGATATTTCCATTATATGTAACACCTTTGTATATAGTTTTAGTAATCTCTGCATTATTTACTTCATGTTAACTGAAACCTTAAAACACCTTGCGTTCTTTTACTACTTCAATCTACGTAAATATGTATATGTCAATATTTCAATGATATATAACACTATTGTATATAATTTTAGTAATTTTGGCTTTGAATCAAAACTGCTCTGCCTATATTACGATCACAATTTATTGTATCATATTGGAGCTTTTCTCCTTGGGTCTCCACTGAAAATGGGCACCTTGCTCAGTTGGACACCCAGTTAACAAGCGTCAAAATAAATAAATAAAATAACCCTAGGACTTCTTGGGGTCTCTGTATAAATTTGAGTTTGGTAATGGACATAGGATTCTGGGGAAGATAAAGGAGCAGTACCTGGGACTTAGAAATATCTCAGTCCTGCATGATGGGGACTGGATTTGATAATGGAGAAAATTATGAGTTTGAAGCAGTTAAACTGTGAACATGTGGCTTATATGGTAGAATCCCAGGAATTGGAATATAAAATGCTCACCCTTATGACTGTCCCCAAGATGCGAGAACAGGAATGTGAGACAGTTGACTCGTACTGCTAGAAATGAAAACATTTAAAGTCCAAAGCAGTTATGAGGACATGAAAATTACACCATTTTTCATGGTCTCTTTCAGGTCTTAAGTCCCTGACAGGCTGAGAATGCCTACAGCAGTGGACAATCACAAACGTGCAACATATGACTTTAGATATGGCTGTGAGAGATCTGGGACTTGTATTAGAAACCTTTCAACTTTACTACATAGAATTATGCCATTTGGATCCATGGCAACAATTTGTTTAGAAGTCCCCTTTTTTAAATTTGACAATTATTCTCACTCTTTCAAAGCATCAGCAGAGGGAGCTAGAGAGGCCAATTACATATCAAAAACTGGACAAGATATTAAGGACGTCTAAGGCTGGGAAATCCCCCAGGTCTAATGCTATTCCCATAGAAGCATACCAAGAACTGTGGCAAAACTTCTTGAAAAATTTCCTAGAAGTAGTGAATTAGGCCCTTCTTTATGGTTGGATTCCACCTGGTTGGAAACTAGCACATATTCTGGTTTTCCAAAGTTTGAACAAAATGGAAATGCCCTCTTGTCACCCAGTTTCAGTTTTAAATGGATTACAAGCTGTTTATGATGGCATTAGAGCATAAGGTAACCCTATATCCACAGAATTTGATACACACTGATCAGACTAGGCTTATATGAGGTAGGCAAACCTTTGACAATATAACTACAACACTGCTGCAAGTTGAACATGCCCAATCTGACTAAAAGCCCACTAATGGTTGGTTTTGAATTTTGATGTTGAAAAGGTACTTGATAGGTTAGAGTGGAGGTATTTGTTTATGATTTTGAGGAGGTTTGGATTTCCTGACTCCTTCATAACCCTTCTATGAAAGATTTAATCAACATTTTCAATAATGGTAAACATAGGTGACTTACTGTTAGCTCCAATTTGAATTCAAAGAGGGAAAAGGCAGGGTTTCCCCCTCTCACCCCTGCTATTTAAACTATACTTGAAGTCTCTAAGCAATTAAGTTGCAGTCTACTGATGGTGGTGTATAAGCAGGGAGGAGAGACATCTTTAATACAGACAACCTCTTGGTCTACTTGGGTGACCCAGACGGTCAGATTCAACTGCTTTCGGAGCTGTTTCTGGCCTTTGGGGTTATCACAGTACAGAATGAACCAAGGGAAAACTAGGACAATGGTAATTAATTTTTCCCCTTACTAAATTTAACACAGATGTCTCCCTAAATGTGGGAACATCAGAAGATACAATATCTGGGGGTCCCAAATGCAAACATTTACAAAGTCTGCTTAAATCTGTAAGAACTTCTTTAGGACCTTGGCATAATGTAAACTGGATTTTAAGCACAGCGTCTTAGCGGTGCAGATGTTAATTTTGCTATATTTTCTTTATATTTTGCAGGCAATGTGGCTCCTGCTTGAGCAATTACTCTTTAAAAAATTCACCCAATAGACTGCTGACTTAATTTGGGCCCATGGTAGACTAAGTAGGGTGGAAAATCCTGACAACTCCAACAGAACTGCCAGGTGTGGGATGGGAGGCCCATAATTATATTATGAAACAGTTATGTAGAAATATTTCTAAACTTACTCAGGCAGGATTATAAGGCTGGTTGGAAACAGCAAGTTATGAATACATTAGGAGAAGAGAAAAGATTTATATGGTCTGGGAAAGGCACCCAAGCAATATTCAACTTACTTCTTTGTTGGTTAAACAATTGTGTATTTCAGTCTGTTTCCTTCTAATTTGATTTAAACTAAGGGAGTGTGGAGACAAAGCTTGCTCTCCATATCAGAAGTGCTTTTTTTTTCAAATTTAAGGGTCAAGTGACAACTATACATACTGGCAGATCAAAAGGGAGTGTAGTTCTGGGAGCAGCTGTTTCAGGGTGGTGGCTGGATGTAATGGGCAGATGTTAAAGTTAAATATAACCTAGAGGAGAGTTTGAAAGCACATCTGAGTTGCTTAAACAAGCAGGAAAATTAAAATTTATAATGGTGGGAGACAGTAGCTGGCCCGGCCTAGCAAAGCTGATCTTGAAGGCTAGGGATGCAGAGCTACATAAAAGACACATTAACCGTAAAATATACAAGATATATTTATAAAGGAACAGTGTGCTGTTGTGGAGATATAAGCATGGGGAAGGGTGCTGGGAATAACAATTTTCCCAATCATATAGAGTAGGTTACTATGAATATGCTAGGATCTCCAGAAAGTACCCATTTTTGGGTGACAATGTCTCCATAAATATTATTATTATACCCCACTGACGAGTAATAGGATGTTTCTAACTATGGTACCTCTCTGACAGATGTGTTTGCTCTTTGTAGATCAGAAGTCACACAAAAGGGTTAGATGTAAGATGAGAATGAAATGGACCCTTCGGATTAGGCTAATTAATATAGATATTCAGGGGATCACAGGAACTATACAAGTTAGGTGGCTGGTGGTTGCAACCATTTTAGGTGGAGGCTGGAAGAATCTGATGAATGTTAGCTATCTGTAATCTGGACACATTTTTCTCTATGTATGTCCTAATGACAGGTTAGATAAGTCAAAGCTATATTCGAATTAGTGGCATCCTTAGGAATTACTGATTATAATGGCAAATATTCAAAACATGAGCCATATGGGGAACTGGATTTCCACATCAGACTGTACACTTTGTTTGCACTATGGACTTTTTTTTAGGACTGCCTTTTAATCTGTTGTCTTTTGGACTCTTTTTCTTTCTTGCCTTTCATTTTTAACAACTGATAAATGTTTATCACGACCATTGATATAAGATCTAAAAGATATAAAAAATAGTTGAGGATGATAAGTTGCTTCTGCCCTACACTCTGCTCATTAGTATAAACTGAAATAAGGATACAAGTCTCTTGATATGCAGAATGCGTAAAATGTTTTAGATATTGACAGCTATGCATGGTGTCAAACTGGAAAGTTAAAAATTATATTTCTCTATCTGTATTGGTTACAAAATTAAAATGTTGCATTTGAAAAAAAGTATCATGCAAAAACCCTTTCCTACAAGTCAAAATAAAAATGTTCCAGATATTGAAAATCTTATTACTGTTACAACCTCAGAAGTAGAATACTAACACACAACACACTTCCTGATGTCAGTGAACTAGAAATATTTAAAATATTGCAGCCTTTTAAGGAATATTTACTACTGTTGGCAGGTAATTCTTCTTGCAACTAGTTCACGCATGTTGTAATTGGAGAAAGGAAAAACCTCTAGGAAGCTGGAGTTTAAGAAGCAGAAACTGTGGCGTGAGATAGTGTCAGCTATCAAAATAATATAGGAAGCAACTACATCTCTGCTGCAAAGAAAACATGACATTTCAATTCAGTCTAGCAGTTCCCATCACTACGCACTACCACAGTACTCACTGTGCGCCATTCCCATCCTCATAAATGTAGTAAACAAGGGGAGCAAACAATCATCATCCCCCTTTTTCCATTTTATATGTGGTCAGGGTGCCATGTCAGCTGTTACCACCTCTCTTGATTCAATGATGCTCTCCTACCTTTGACAGTTATGCCCAACTGTTGCAGGTCTTCTGTCACACAATCCATCTACCTCTTAGCTAGATGTCCTCATCCCTTTTTAACTTCCTTTTGCCTCCCCCAAATATGTTTTATCTAATCATTTTCTGCTTTCTTGCATATGATCTTACTATTGCAATCTGTTCTCTTGGATGTCTTCTGCAGTTGGAGCTACTTTGCCTTCAGTTCTGATGTCTTCATTTCTTTGTCTGTCCCATGTTCTACTACCCATCTCTGACAATTCATCTCCACTGCCTTCAGACTCCTCAACTGCTCCACTTTCACTGCACAGAGTAGCACTGGTCACATCACTCCTTTGTACACTTTACTTTTCAGCTTTTTTTGCTTTATTCTGTCACATCCTGATACTTTCAGCCAGCTGCCAGCAGCATCTCTGATTCTAGTTTTGACATCCTCATTCAAATTGCCTTTCTTTTCAAGCACACCTCCGACATACTTGAAGTAGTTACCCTGTTCCATTATCTTCCATTTTATCTCAGTTTCAGTCTTCCGATTTCCCCCACTTGCTATAGTATCAGTACAGCAAGCAGAGATCCTTTTAAAAGTCATGTGATCTAAATAAAGTGAAGGGGGCTTCTCCACACCCCTTCTATTACCACTTAATTATTTTTAATTATTAACATTATTTTTTTTAACCAGGTACATAGTGCATGAGCTTTTTCAGGCACACTCTGACATGGTACACTCAGAAGGGCAAACGGTGACAAATACCCACAGGCATACGCTATAGTGTGCATATTAACTTGGTCGAAGCATTATGTGATACACAATGGACACGCAAAAATATTTAATGCAATAGTAGTGACATACTGACTAAATTCACAAACATACTTTGAAACTTAGAGTAGGTAAACACATTTTAATAGCGGCATGTTAGCCGGTACAGGCATGTACAATATGTGAGATATGAAAGATACAATAATTTACACGTGAAAATAAATGTAGGCTATTAAGAAGCAATACATTCAATTCACTGTGATATACATATTTTACGAAGACCAACATAGGTTCATAGGTAGGTACTAGGCTAGCGGCCCAAGGGCCTACATAAGCCTAGCCAACAAGGTTCCCTGGCTTACTCCACCCAAGAAAATGATTTTCCTGTGCCACTGTCAAGCAGAGACACAGAAGTGATCCCCGGGGTATTTCCTATTTCCCATTCACTCATCAAGATTTCTCTTGAAGAGTGCTAATGAAGAACTTTGCATGACATAGATGGGTAGCCTGTTCCAGAGTATGGGAAGTCTCTGGGACAGGAATCTATCCCTCCAGCATGTCCTGTTTATTGTGGTGACAAGGTTTAGGTCCCTAGAGCGTGTAGCTCGGAGGGATTGGGATTTCTTTAGGTGTAGCATGTCCAACAGCTCTGGGTTTGACATAGCTTTATATGTTAGGCAGAGATCCCCTCGGAGTAGGTGATATGCTACAAAGTAAAGCTGGAGTTTTCTGAGACGGTCAGTGTAGGGCATTGGTTTGAGGCCAATAATCCTCTTTTGTGAGGTACCTCTGTGGCCTTTCCAGTTGCTGCAGATGTCTTGTGAGGTACATTCCAAAAGGAGCATTGTACTCTATAATGGGTCTAATGAGTGTCGAGTAGATGGGAACAATGACCTCTTTTTTCCTGGATAAGAACCCTTTTATGATGAGGTGTGCCACGTAGAAGGACTTCCTGACTACTGTGGCGATGTGACTATCAAAGGAGAGACTACTGTCCACCTGGATCCCAACGTCTCTTATCACACATTCAATGTTAAGTAGATTGCTGCCTATGTGGTAGTTCATGGGTACATAGTTTTTACCAAAGGGGATGACACTGCAATTTTTGGCATTGAGCTTGAGGCCATGGCTCTGACTCCAGGCATCTGCCTCAGCGAGGCCCTTCTGTAGGATGTCTACATCATTTGGGGACTTGCCTATGGCTCCTAGTTTGCAGTCATCTGTGAACTTCGTTAGCCAGAGGCCTTCTGTGTTAGCCTGTACTTCAGAGAAGTAGATACCAAACAGGAGCGGTCCCAGGACTGAACCCTGTGGTACTCCACTTGTCACTGGTTTGAGGTCAGATTTGGAGTCTGCAACTTTTACAGTGTGGGTTCTGTCAGTGAGCCAGTTGGCAACCCATCTTGTGACATAGGGATTTATACCTAGTTTAGGTATAATTCCAGAATGGGGGATGGTGTTGAAAGCCTTGGCAAGGTCAAGATAGGCTGTGTGAACCACCTTACCCTCATCTACAGCTTTGGTGACTGCCTTAAAGAAGTCAATCAGGCTCAGGAGGCATGATCTGCCTTTCACAAACCCGAACTGGGTGGGATCCAGAGTTTGGAGGTTACCAATGTCTTTGTTTAGAGTTCCATGATGATACTTTCCATGGCCTTGCAGACCAGGCTCATCAGGCTAATAGGGTGATAGCTCCCGGGATCAGTGGTGGCTCCCCTTTTGTGGAGTGGGATAACTGTTACTGTGTGACATTCAGTGGGCACAAAGCCTAATGAGATGCTATTATTGAACATGAGGCTTAGATTGGGAGCCAGTTCATTCTGAAGTTCGTATAAAATGCAGCCTGGGATGTTGTCTGGTCCCATTGATGCTATATTTCTGGCTTCAGAGAGTGCAGCTTTTACCTGCGTAGTTGTGATTACCGGTATTCTGCATTCTTCCTGTATAGATATGAGCCCTTTAGGGGGTGGTGGGGTAAAGTTAGCACTGAATCTATCTGCCAGGATGTTGGCAATATCAGCTGGTTCTGTAATTTTCATGCAGTTGTGCTGTAACTCAGAGCAGATCAGGGTGTTGCTATCGAGATTCTTGACATAGCTATAGAATGCTTTGTGGTTGTCCATAGAATCAGTGGTGATTTTGTTTTCATAGCTAGCTTTGGAGGATCTTATAAGGGATCTCAGCTTCTTACTGAGGCTGACCACGGAGCTCCTCCACTCATGGAATTTTACTCTCTTTTGCAACAGTTTCTTCCTTCTGTTGTACAGTTTGTTTATGGCAGGGAACCACCAGATTGGCTTCCTTCTTTTGGAGGATAGCATCTTGGTCCTGTTTGGGATAGCATGATCCATGCACTCATGTAAGTGCTTATAGAGTGCATTTGTGTAGGATTCAGCAGTTGTAACTGTATTGTCCATCTGCATGGGTGTCATGAGGTTCACCACTTCTGTCTTAAGAAGCATGAAGTTGGCTTTGGAAAAATGTTTCACCATGGTTTCCTTAATGGGGGGTGGGGGCGGGATGTGGATATCAAGGGTGATTAGCTTATGGTCGGATCGGACCAACGAGCAGTTGACTTCAGGTGTGGAACACCGGTCACTCATGTTGGTAATGACTAGGTCTGTGATATTGTTGCCCCTGGTGGGGGGTGTGGATAAGTTGATCCAGGGCATTGGAGTTTATGCATTCCAGAAAGCGTTGAGCTAAGGAGTAGTTTTCCCAGTTAATGGTGGGGTTGTTGAAGTCGCCCATTATTAGGGTGTTTGGTTGAACCCAAATATTTTCCAGTACATCAAGAAAAGAGGAGTGGGAATCCTGGGGCATGGTGGGGGATCTGTAGCAAGCTACAATTTGGATTGCAGGTTTGCCCAGAGTTAGCTGCACTTGGATAACCTCGGATGCATTATGCTGAGCAACTAGCCTGGAGGTGTGGATATCCTTAATGAATATGAACACACCTCTGCCTTTGGTGTTTCGGTCCAGGTTACATGGCCGAAAAGTGTGGTATGAGTTATAACCTGGTAGTGCAGGGGTGCTCTCTGGAGGCTTGAACCAGGTCTCAGTCACTGCACAGATATTGATGTTCTCCATTTTAAGGAGTGCCTCGAGTAAGTGCATTTTAAGATTTAGACTTCTAGCATTGAGTAGCATTACCCTCAGTTTTTGCTTGCCTGTTCCTGTTTCGATGGTGAATTTATCATTTGAACCTTGGCTAAAAAAGGCACTATAGGGGCAGCAAGAGCCTTAGCCAGTATCCAGAATCCCAGGGGTGACAGGTACAGGCCATTTGTGGCAAAGCATCGTGGTCTGTCGACCATGTAATCCCAAGCAGACAGATACTGGATCCCCTTAGAATGATACCAGAAGCTTAGCCAATTGTTGAAGTCAATCATTTTGTCCTTGTACTGCGTTATCATTCTGGGCGATGGCAGAATGCTACTCAGGGCTAGGGTCATACCTTTCTGGGCTACAAGATCAGAGAGCTCTTCCATGTCTCTTTTCATGCAGTCCAGGGAGGCAGGTCATTCACATCAACATGGACAATGACAGAGTCATATTTGTACTTGTGGATTGACCTGAGTGCGTGGGTTATGTGGCAGATCCTGGCACCTGACAGGCAGCTGACAGTAACCTTCTCCTTGTTTAGCTTGGTGAATGGGACATCAGTGTGCCTGACTATAGAGTCACCTATGACTAGTGTGTGTGTTGGGTACATTGTTTTGCCTTATTGGCTGTGGTTGAGTGGCACACTGAGTCTGTGGGCTATGTGTCATTTGGGTTGTGTTGGGGGATGGAGGTAACTTGAGTTTCTGCTTTTGAGGTCTCTGCTGCTTAGACAGATTATTACTGAGAGCCTCCACGAATGTTTTTGTGTTACTATGTGTGGATGTTGGTGGTGTAGATTTAGTGAGACTATGTGACGGGTGTGGTGTGGTGTGGTGCAAATGTTTACCTTCCCCTCTTGACTGTCAAGTTCAGTCTTGGTTGGAGAGAGCTTTACCTCTAATTTGGCTAGATAAGTGCATCTCTCACAGGTTGTAGTGCTGGGTGGTAGGAGGAGAGGGTTTTCTGTGAACATGAGGCAATTTCTACATTGCCTCAAGATGCCCAGATTCATCAGATAGACAGGAGATAACACTGGGAGCTGCCCCTTGGACATGCCTGAACAAAAAACTATTTTCCTCTAGATAAGTGAGGAAAGTGAGTACAAGAGCTGTTTTTCTCTAAGCAAGTGAGAAAAGTAAGTACAAAAACTGTTTTCCTCTAGGTAATGAGGAAGGCTGAGGGCTGTAGTAATTAACTTATTTAGTGCTTACAAGTTCTGAACAAGTGCTGAGCACGAATAAGCAAATTTAAGTGCTAAAACTAAGAAAATGTATCTGCACTAGACGAGTTACAGGACAGAAACAAGTGCAAATGCAGGCTTTCAAATCAGAAAGGTGAGAGATGGAAAAGATTGCCCAAACAGCCAATAACTACAATTTCTGGGTCAGAACCACTCCTTATGTGGTAGACAGGTTTTCTAGTGCTTACCACTCCCACTGATAAGCTAGAAGGCTTCCCTCCAACACAGAAAGGCTTGGTGGGGCTCAGAAACTTACATACAGTTCTGGATACAGCAAATCTATATCTGGAACACTAGTTACGTGAAAGGTAGGAAACAGGCTTACAGTATATATATTTTTTTTACAGAAAAGTAGCTAAAATAGCAGTAAAAACAATTCACATGCAGTGCAAGCTAGCACATTTGAGTATGTAGCAATATTAGACCAAACACAGTTTAAAAATGCAATTAAATTAAAAAGGACTAAAAGCAAGTGCAGAAAGAGTTTATTAGGTAGAATGTGGTAAAGAGATACAAACTCTAAAACCAAAAAATATACTCAGCTCTGTATATCTCCAGATAGATTGAAAAGCAGTCTCTCGGAACACAGGTTCCAGCAATGAAATGCAGGCTGTTATTAACAGGTCTAATTTTATGCAAGTGATTCTTGAGTTAGATAACACACAAGCTGTAAAAACCGGTTATACCAACTAAGACACAGCAGAAAATAGAAGGAGGTGAGGAAAACAGTTTCAAAAGAGATCTGAAAAACTATAAGTAACAATTAACAGTACAAACTCTAAAACGAAAAAATACACTCAGCTCTGTATATTTCCAGATAGATTGAAAAGCAGTCTCTCAGAACACAGGTTCCAGCAATGAAATGCAGGCTGTTTCTAACAGCTTTAATTTTATGCAAGTGATCCTTGAGTTAGATAACACACAAGCTGTAAAAAACAGTTACACCAACTGAAGACACAGCAGAAAATAGGGGGAGGTGGGGAAAACACTTTCAGCAGAGTTCTGAAAAACTATAAGCAACAATTAACAGTACAAACTCTAAAACCAAAAAAATATACTCAGCTCTGTATATTTCCAGACAGATTGAAAAGCAATCTCTCAGAGCACAGGTTCCAGCAATGAAATGCAGGCTGTTACTAACAGTAACAGTAACTAACACTAGCAAAAGAAGAAAACAATCCAGGTTAAACACAGTATTTCAGGGATCAAGGAGCCCTGAGAGCTGATAATGTACATTTGTATTTATTTTACAAAATAATGTATTTTTATGTCAGCAAAGCAAATGAAAGCAAGTACATATGACATTATAGATCCTTAGACTCTAATAAGATAGCGGTAAAAAAGGAAAACTGTTCATTCAGGTAGTGAGGTTCTGGGAGGTGCACTAAATGAGTAAGGAAGTGCTAACAATGACACACACACTACAAAACACTGGTGTAGAATTCACAATGCACAAGAGAAGGACTTTTTTTCTAAACTAACAGCAGCAGCATGGCAGGCTGAGGCAGAAAGTCCTTAGAAGCAAGAGCTACAGGGGTCATGGGTTGTCAACACAATTTGCTAAGAAAATACAAGCTACAATAGGGATGAATATGGAGAGAAATTCAATAGCAGCAGCTAGGATTTAGGGAAAATTTACAAAAGCCTGAATGGATTTGTAAGAAAGTAATGCAGATAACATAATGCCACTATAATGTCTATATACAGTCCCAAATCCCATCCCAACATGCATCAGCAAATTACTCGGTCAAGTTTCTGGTGTATCCTTCCATCATCAGCTGTAGCTCACTGAATAAGAAAATGTCCTCTCAATGTGTACTCAGTCTAATGTTAGGCAGGACATGCTCAAAATCTTGAGTTAAAGTGTACTTTTACATAATTAGATGAGTTACATACTACACCGATCTTGAAATTCACTTTAGGCAGACATGAGACAATCATCAATAAAAAGACTGTCAATGAAAATGAAAGAAAAGCAACACAGATGGCCATTTTGTATTTCAGCCACTGGACACTACAAAAGGATGACATGCTAGACAGTCAAGCAGTAAAGGTCAACAACATAAACCGGGATGGAAAACAGCATAGTCCTCTGCATGATGTCTAGTGAAGTGATGTATTCTAATAGGAGAAGGGACATTTAGAGCACAGCAAGGCGCAGTCCTAAAAGTACAGTTTTGTACCTACCATAAATGTAGATGTTCGAAGATCCACATTGCTGCAGTCCTTACATATGGGTAGTCCGCTGTCCTCGGTCGGCCCGAATACCAAAGTATTAGGCTGACGTCGGTCAAGGCGCTTAAAACTGACATCAGGACGTCAGGGTACAAAAGCGCATGACCGACGTCATTTCCTCAGTCTTTTCTTGCCCCAGATGTCAGAAGGCCCTAACAAAACAGGCCAAAGCCAAAAACCAGCAAAAACCAACCAACCACCCGTGCACTAACCATATTTACAATATGTACAACACAAACCACACCACCACCTTCAACAACAGAGGGAAGGAGGAGGGTATGGACTGCAGCAATGTGGATCTTCGAACATCTACATTTATGGTAGGTACAAAACTGTACTATGTTCTTCATCTCACATTGCTGCAGTCCTTACATATGGGTAGAATCCCAAAGCAGAGGTAAGGGAGGATGGCAAAACTATAAAGCATTAGGAGCTGCCAAAATGCCCTGTAAAATTGCAGTGGCAAAACCAGCCCTAGATTTAGAGTAAAGTGGAAGGTGGTAATGCTTAGAGAAAGTATGCACTGAACTCCAAGTAGCTGCTTCCAAAATATCTTTAGTAGCCACCCCCCTTAAAAAAGCTGTAGAAGTGGCAGTAGCCCTAGTGGAATGAGGCCTAATCCCAGCTGGAACCTCCTTACCATGATGGGAATAACAGAAAGCAATACAAAAACCAATCCACTTAGAAATAGTTTGTTTTGAAGCAGGTTTGCCCTGAGAACCCAAAGCAAAAGAAACAAACAACTGCTGAGATTGCCTGAACCCTTTAGTTCTGCTCAAATAATATTGCAACTGTCTGTGAATATCCAAAGTGTGCAAAATCTTTTCCCCTTTATTTTGGGGGTTTGCATAAAAAGTAGGCAAATGAATAGTTTGGTTTAAAGCCACACTAGAAACCACTTTAGGCATAAAAGAAGGGTTAGTACGCAAAGACACCCTATCCTTGTGGAAAATTAAGAAAGGCTCAACTGCCATAAGGGCCTGTAATTCAGAAACCCTTCTCGCAGAGGTAATGGCCAACAAAAAAGCAGTCTTCCAAGATAAATATTTCAACTCTGCCAATGCTGCAGGCTCAAAAGGTTGTAGAGTGAGTTTCTCCAACACAAAATTGAGATCCCAAGCAGGAGTAGGAGCTCTACGTGGGGGTCTTATATTCTTTGCCCCTCTAAGGAATTGCTTAAACAAAGGCTGAGAAAATAATGGTGGATCACAGTCATAGTGAGCAGAGATTGCTGCAGCATGAACCTTTATAGAGGAGAAGGACAAACCTTTGTCCAATAACTCAGTAAGGTATTGAAGCGCCACACTTAAATTAGGTTTAGAAACATCAAAGTCCTTTGCTGTACTCCAAAATAAAAATCTCCTCCATTTATCTGCATACACTTTCCTTGTACTAGGCCTTCTGGCCTCCAAAATAACATTCAAAACTTGTTGTGGAAGCTGAGACCCTCCAGGGTTTAAACCAGAATATGCCAGGCTGTCAGATGTAGAGAATGAAGTTTGACATTGAGTAAATGACCGTTCTCCTGAGACAGCAGGTGAGGAATCAAAGGCAAAGGCCATGGAGGCTCCTGTACCAGACTTCTCAGTAATGGGTACCAGTGCTGTCGAGGCCAATCTGGAGCTATTAAAATCATGTTTGGCTTGTCCTGTCTGACCTTCAGCAGTACCTTTGGGAGGAGAGGCAGAGGTGGAAAGGCATACACGTGAAGATTGCTCCAATTGAATGAGAGAGCATCCACTTTCCAAGCTGAGGGATGAAACCTTTCTGTGCAAAACTTTGGCAGCTGGTAATTTAGTGGAGAAGCGAACAGATCTATGTCTGGAGTTCCCCATAACACTGTCAACCTCTGGAATACATGAGGATCCAATTTCCACTCGTGGGGATCCATAATTTGTCTGCTCAACACATCTGCTAAGGAGTTCTGTGCTCCTGGCAGAAACCTTGCCTGAAGATTTAGCTGTAAACTGAGAGCAGTCTCCCACAAAATCATTGCTTGTCTGCATAGAGGATAAGAATGCGTTCCCCCTTGCTTGTTGATGTACCACATGACAGTTGTGTTGTCTGTTTGAATCAACACCTGCCCTGGAAGAAGTAAATCCTTGAAAGTTATCAATGCAAATTGGACTGCTAACATCTCCTTCAAGTTGATATGTAGATGTTGAAGTCTGGCAGGCCACGTGTCTTGTATCCATTTTCCATTTAGATGAGCTCCCCAAGCTTTGTCTGAGGCATCTGTCGTTAAAATCTGACTCGCCTCTGGCCGGGTCACAGAGTCCCTTGTTTAGGTGACATTCCTGAGCCCACCACAAAAATTCCTTTTGAATGCAAGGTATTATTTGAATGACAGTGTCCAAATCTTGGCAGTGCTGTGTCCATACATTCTTGAGATACCATTGTAGCTTCCTCATATGCAGTTTGGCATTGGGAAGTACCAGAATACAAGATGCCATGAACCCCAAGGCTTGAAGGACTGTCCTTGCAGTCAGCCTGGACTGATGAGACAACTGGTGGAAGTAAAGAGAAAGATTCTTTTGTTTGTCCGGGGTCAAACAGGCCATCTGGGATGCTGTATTCAGTCTCACACCCAGAAAGCACATGTCCTGAAAGGGTACTAGACTGGACTTTATTTCGTTCACAGAATACCCCAGGCATCTTAACACTGCCATCACATACTGTAAATGATGAAGAAGTTCGTCCTTTTCTTGGGCCAGTATCAGGCAATCGTCCAAATAAGGATAGATCTGTATTCCTCTTAGCCTGAAGAAAGCTACCACTGGAGCCAGAACCTTCGTGAACACTCTGGGCGCAGTAGATAAGCCAAAGGGCAATGCAGAGAACTGATAATGTGAAGTCCCAGCCCAAAAACGCAGATACTTCCTGCAACTGGGCCTGATAGGAACATGAAGGTAAGCCTCTTTGAGATCCAGAGTCACCATCCAGTGATCTTTGCCCAGCAGAGGTAAAAGCTGTTGTAACGTTAACATTTTGAACTTGGGAATGTCCAGATATGTGTTGAGGACGGATAAATCCAAAATTGGTCTCCACGTGTTTCCTTTCTTTGGTACTAGAAACAGGCGAGAATAAAATCCTAGGCCCACTTCTGGCAGAGGAACCGTTTGAATGGCCCCTATTTGAAGAAGTAAAGAAATTTGCTTGCGAGCCTCTAGTCTTTGCTGAGGAGGAACGTCCGGCATGCCTTTGAAAGGAGGCAAGGTATGGAAATAAAACTTGTAACCCTGGTGTATGATATCCAATACCCATTTGTCTTGGGTAATCAACATCCAATTTTCCTTGAAGAGTGCTAACCTTCCTCCCAAAGGTGCTGCCAGGCAAGAAGGATCTGGCAGCTGAAAAGTAGGTCATTGGGCCTGTTTACGAAAGGACTGGCCCCTGCCCTCACCCGAAGATTGTGCAGGTGAACTCCCTGTTCTAGGCCTGAAAGAACTCTGAGCTCTGCCCCTACCACGTCTAGATCTACCCCTAGACTGAGAATCATAAGAAGGATATGTCCACCCCTTAGCAGGCCAATTCCTACTAAACTTCGGAGGCTGAACTTGCAAAAAATCCTTAACAGCCTGCATAGACTTAGCCTTGTCTTCCATTTTCTTCAAGACTGATTCCACAGGTGAACCAAACAACACATCAGACTGCAAAGGAGCATCCAAAATCCTAGTCTTAACATGGTCAGATAAATTCTGATCCTTTAACCAGGCGTGCCTGCGAAGAACTGAGCCAGTGGTAGCCACCCTAGACGAGGCCTGCACAGCATCAAAACCACACTGTAAAGAATGCTTACCCACTTGTTCAGAGACATGCACCAAATCTTGCAACTCTTTACACTCAATGCCTTCCGCCAGAGCATCCACCTTAGACTTCAATTGAGAAAGAAGAAAGTTTTGATATTTCAACATATGAAACTGGCAATTCAAAGCCCTCATAGCTAAGGTAGAAGATGTATAGACCTTCTTTCCCCATCTATCCAAAGCTCTGGCTTCTTTATCTAGAGGAACCGGATTTTTCACAACAGAGGCCTTGACACCCTTAGGTCCCTGACTAATAGTTTCTGGGTCCGCCCTAGGACTCTTATAAAGATATTTATGAGCCTCAGGCACCCTGTAATACCTATCCGGTTTAACAGGAGCAGGAGGCAGAGAATCAGGATTAAGTGAAGCCTCTGCAAACACATCTTCCACAACATCCAGAACAGTGGGAATAGCCAAGGGCCTATGCTGGGGTTACAGCAAAAATCTCCTAAGCCTCTTCCGAGAACCAGAGAAGTCCTGACCTTCCCACTTAAAATGTTCCCTCATAGAATGAAGTGTCTCTGAAAAGAAAAATCCTCTGGAGGAGAAGCAGAAGGAGTGGAATCATCTGCATCAGAATCAGAATAAGGAGAATACTCCTGCAAGTCTTCAGCTGAAGACTCTGAAATATCCGAAGCCTGCTCAAAACTTCCCAACTCTGGCTCCACCCTAGGCCTCTAATCAGGAGGGGGCATAGAACCTCTAATCAGAGTAATTAAATCTTCTGCCATTTTAAGCATGTGCTTCTTAGGCACAGACCCTGCTGAACTAGGAGTGACACCAACAGAAGCTGAAACTGGCCTGCCTCTGGGAGAAGCCTTGGAAACAGAAGGAGAAGGCCTAACCACCCTAGGAAGGGAGGGGAGTACAGTAACTTGGGAAGCCCCTTCAGCCTGACCTGCCTCCTGAGAGACCACCTCCTGCAAAATCAAAGTCTCCCCCTGAGACTCCAGAGAAGTCTCTGTCGGAACCACCGGTCCCACTGAAGCCTCTAAAGAACCGGCGTCTGGAACGGACGACTCATCTTGCCTGGGTTTAACTGTTTTGTCTTTGCGCTTCTTCGCAGAAGCAGGCGCCGGAGAATCCGACGGCATATTATAATTGCACCGCTTCCCAAAGACCAGCCTAGCACAATCCAACCTTCGCTTAATAGTGCGTTTATTGAACCTAGCACAAAAGCGACACCCAGCAACGTCGTGCTCAGGCCCCAAACAAGGAATACACAAAGAATGATAATCCCTATGCGGTATCTGTTTCCCACAAGAAATACAGTTATTCACTTTTTCTGACATCCGGTAAAACACTGAGGCAAGAAAAAACCAAAATAATCCCCAACAGGGTACTTAGCCAACTTGGATTCGGTCTGAAACTCCGAATTCGAAAAATTTCAGAACGCCGAACGGCACTTGCAACGCTGCTTCTGCATCGGACCATGCGGCAAAAAAGACTGAGGAAATGACGTCGGTCATGCGCTTTTTTACCCTGACGTCCTGATGTCAGTTTTAAGTGCCTTGACCGACGTCAGCCTAATACTTTGGTATTCGGGCCGACCGAGGACAGCGGACTACCCATATGTAAGGACTGCAGCAATGTGAGATGAAGAACATCTGGCCTTGAATACATTTCTCTACAGATGCCTAAACCAAAGAATAGCACCCATTGTACTTGTTCTTCCTTCTAATCATCTAAGCTACAAAAATGCAAGCTGAAGGCACTGGATCCAATTAGCTTTACAAAATGTGACCTCAGTGTGTCAAACAATCTTAAATAAAACAAATATTTAATAAGAAATTGATATAAGCACACTAAAACATCTCAAGGAGTGTTAATCTTTACACTTTATTTTACTAAATATTCCGTAAAATGTTAATACACACAGCAGCCATGTCAGCATATTTTAATAAGTCATCTGCATACAGCTTTTAATTGTCTTCTACATAGAACAAGTGCAATGACATGTTCAAAAAAGGTGATTCTCATGACTACAGAGACTCGATAAGTTAAAAACGAACATATTAGTCCAAGTCACTTCATATTCTATTTATTATACATATAATTTCATACCACACAATATAAAGTATATACAATATTTATTCATTCCTGTTAAACTTTTTGTATAAAAATGAAAATTGATTAAATAATTTAAAATATAATCAAAATGTGCTGATAAGATTCTTAGAGAAGACATTAAGCCATACTTTAAGCCCTTTGGGTGCCACAACCAGCAAACAGGTTTAGGAAGACTATTACTTTGAAAGTACAGCAAAAGTAGTGGTTTATAATAAATATCAGAATTTTATCCTTTTATCATACTGTTAAAACATCATTTACTAAGAAAAATAAACAAGTCTGTGTTCATTTTGAACCCAAAAACATTTCCAACACATTAAAACTTGTGTTCATACATGATTAAAATAGCATTTACAACAAGCCTAATAGTTTGCACTATTAAACATGGCTACTTCTGTAAAGCTTTTAGTTTAACAATGTTTGCTAGTTATGCTGGTGATCTTCAGAGATGGTTATGCCATGTTTTAATGGCAAGCAGTGCAGCACCGTACCAAAACATTTTAAATGCAGGCACAGCACTTGAATATAAAACTTCCATATCATGTCTCTTGGTCCAGACAAAAAAAAAGAAGAAAAGAAATCTTTTTTCATACAATATGCTAAAATAACTATATTCCTAAAACATACAAAATACAAACAATGCCAAACAAACATATATCTGGTGATATTCAAGGCGTGTTTTCACCTCTTTAGTTCTATCAAACAGGAGCCTTTTTCCATTCTAAAATGAATGTTATGATGTGGAAGAAATCTTCGTTACTCCACCAGATGTTTTGCTTTCTTCATTACTGGACATTTGAGTTCAGAAGCCATTGTGCAGCAACAGGATGAAGATTAAAATCAATCAGGATGCTGCTGCTGAATGACAGGGTGGAGTGAACAATTTCAGGATGGCAAATCTCCTACCAACCTATGCTTGTCTTAGGCATGGTTAAAGTAAATGCAGGTGAGAAGAGGGGAAGGGGAGGAGGTAATGGACAGAGTTAGGGGGATGAAAGAAATGGGACAGGTGAAAAGTGTTTGGGGCACAGTCTGGCATATTGAGGTGAAAAGGTCAGGTTTAAAGGGTCCATCTGTTTCTGCCACAAGAACAGAGAACAGTTTTCAAAATAGCATAATAGGCAGTGCCAAAGGTGACTAGGACAGACCTGGATGGAATAAGCAAGTCTTTGGTTAGTTGGTGACAGCACTGGTGTCAGTCCTTTGTTTGATTATTGATAAGATTCTTGCTTGGGTGGTACCCTATGCTGGGCAATTGTGATGATGCTGGGCATCAGACTGCAGGCAGACTGGATGGATGGGTGTCAGCAGCAGGGAGATGGGGCAGGTAATTAGGTGGCAAGGTGGCAGGGTTGAGTCAGTGCTAGCAAGCAGGGCTTGGTTAGGCCAAGTGAACAGGTGGCGAGTTACAATATGCAGATTAAAAATAATAAGGAAAGGTGTAGAAAAGGAAGAAAATGGGGAAGAGGAAGTTGGAAGCTTGCAGGAAGTGTGTACTGGTTATGGGTATATAAGGTACTGGTGGCAGTGCAACTGACTGTAAGGGGAGGTCAGGCACAGGCAAAGTAAGTAAAACAAGAGAGAGAGAGAGAGGATTCAGGTTTAAAATTCATTGGTGGCAGTGGTAATACTGGCAGATCGCCATGCTGAAGCCACTTGGAGACACAACTTTACTGCATCTCATGTGAAGACAGATGCACATAACACAGGAAGGGAGAGAGCAGCGAAAATAATATGATCTGCCTATTAGAATGAGTTTAAATAGGGGGTTGACAGTAGGCAGTGCTTAGACAGTGAGTTCCCTGCAGGAGGGGCAAGAGTGTAGATGAATTTCAGTAGATGAAACGTTTTATACAGTAGCTTCTTGGTGTTGTGGATATGCTGCATTTTGAAAGACAGAAGATGAACAATTTGCTTTAGTTCACCTTTTTGTAGAAGGTTAGCCTTAACTAGGTGATTATATTAAAAAAAAAAGAAAAAGGGAAAATGAAGATAACTGAAAGGAGATAAATGGATTATATAGGATTATAAGGCAAGTTATTTATGGGAGGTTAAAAATACAAAAAGAGGACAAGGTAAGTTCTGCACTGACTGTATATATTAGAAAGAATGCAGAGATGGGAGCTTGTATGGTAGTAGAAAAGGTCAAGGGCCCTGCCACAAGACTTTCAAATGAAATATATAGTACAGCAGGATTATGCAGTTTGCTTGAAGAAAAGGTTGAAAGTTTTACATAGCCCTGAACCAGATGTTAATACAATAAAAGGTGACATTAAAGCATTTACAGGATTTAACAGGCATACTAAATTGGCAGATCCTTTTCATGTAGGTTAGCACTGAAGTAGTCAGCCTGTAAGAAAGGACGACACAGAGTCAGAATTACAAACAATATGGGAATGGACAATTTTTTCAAGAGTTCAACAGTGTAGCTTTGTGGCAAGAAAACAACAAACAGTATTATGAATGTTTTACAGAGGCAGAACAGGTATTGGTTTTGGAGCTATTTTAAAGGCCTTTGTTACAGTTCAGCAAGGTCACTAAACAGACAGGGCAGACAAAAGGTGTAAGTTTTGGAGATGAAGTCTTCCCAGTCATCGTGGCTGTGGAGTTATGGAGGGAACAGACAAGGAACAGCACTATCAGGTTTGGGTCAGACAGCACGGGATGGTTCACTGTGTGACAATAATCAACTATGCTGAAGAGGGGTTATGGGCAGGTTTATGAGGCACTGTACCCTCCAATGTCAAGCATTAAATGTGACTGTCAGGGCTCACCATGTGCAAGACAGTACAGTTTTGTACCTACCATAAATGTAGATGTTCGAGGATCCACATTGCTGCAGTCCTAACTATTGGGTAGTCCGCTGTCCAGTCGGCCCGAATACCAAAGTATATGGCTGACGTCGGTCAGGGCGCATTAGACTGACGTCAGTACGTCAGGGTACTAATGCGCATGACCGACGTCATATCCTCAGTCTTTTCTTGCCCCAGATGTCAGAAGACCCTAAAAAGACAAGGCCCAATATACCTGCACCAAAAATATGTACAATATATACAAAATTATCAGCATATAACCTCACCTACACAACCACTCCTAAACACAGAGGGGAAGGAGGGAGGGTAAATTGGACTGCAGCAATGTGGATCCTCGAACATCTACATTTATGGTAGGTACAAAACTGTACTATGTTCTTCATTCCACATTGCTGCAGTCCTAACTATTGGGTAGAATCCCAAAGCAGAGGTAAGGGAGGCTGGCAAATCATAAAGAAGTAGGAGCTGACAACATGCCTTGCAAAATAGCTGTGGCAAAACCAGCCCTAGACTTAGAGTATAGAGGAAGGTGATAATGCTTAGAGAAAGTATGCACTGAACTCCAAGTAGCTGCCTCCAAAATATCCTTAGTTGCCACCCCCCTTAGGAATGCTGTTGAAGTGGCAGTAGCCCTAGTGGAATGAGGCCTAATCCCAGCTGGAATCTCCTTGCCATGATGGGAATAACAAAAAGTAATGCAAAACCCAATCCACCTAGAAATAGTTTGTTTTGACACAGGCTTGCCCTGCGAACTCAAAGCAAAAGAAACAAACAACTGCTGAGACTGCCTAAAATCCTTAGTCCTGCTTAAATAATAACGCAATTGCCTGTGTACATCTAAAGTGTGCAAAATCTTTTCCCCTTTATTTTGGGGGTCTGCATAAAAAGTAGGCAAATGAATAGTTTGGTTTAAAGCCACACTAGAAACCACTTTAGGCATAAAGGAAGGATTAGTACGTAATGATACCCTATCCTTATGGAAAATCAAAAAGGGCTCTACTGCCATAAGGGCCTGCAACTCAGACACCCTTCTAGCAGAAGTAATAGCCAACAGAAAAGCAGTCTTCCATGACAAGTATTTCAATTCAGCAGTAGCCGCAGGCTCAAAAGGTTGTAGAGTAAGTTTTTCCAACACAAAATTGAGATCCCAAGCAGGAGTAGGAGCTCTACGTGGGGGTCTTATATTCTTTGCCCCTCTAAGAAACTGCTTGAACAAAGGATGCGAAAACAATGGTGGGTCACAATCATAGTGAGCTGAAATTGCTGCAGCATGAATCTTAATGGAAGAGAAGGACAAACCTTTGTCCAATAACTCAGTAAGATATTGAAGAGCCACACTCAAATTAGGCTCAGAAATCTCCAAATTCTTTGCTGTACTCCAAAATAAAAATCTCTTCCATTTTTCTGCGTACACTTTCCTTGTACTAGGTCTTCTAGCTTCCATAATCACATTTAAAACTTGTTGAGGAAGTTGAGACCTGCTGTGTTTCAACACAGAATATGCCAGGCTGTTAGATGAAGAGAGTGAAGCTTGACATTGAGCAGATGACCGTCCTTCTGAGATAACAGATGTGGAATCAAAGGTAAAGGCCATGGAGGCTTCCTTACCAGACTCCTTAGTAGTGGGTACCAGTGTTGCCGAGGCCAATCTGGAGCTATTAAAATCATCCTTGGCTTGTCTTGTCTGACCTTTAAGAGCACCTTTGGAAGAAGAGGCAGAGGTGGAAAGGCATACACATGAAGATTTTTCCAACTGAAAGACAGAGCATCCACTTTCCAAGCTGTGTGATGAAACCCCTTTGTGCAAAACTTTGGCAGCTGGTGGTTTAGTGGAGAAGCGAACAGATCTATGTCTGGAGTTCCCCATGACACTGTCAATTTCTGAAATACATGAAGATCCAGTTTCCACTCGTGGGGATCCATGATTTGTCTGCTTAACACATCTGCTAAGGAGTTCTGTGCTCCCGGCAGAAACCTTGCCTGAAGAGTTAGTTGCAAGCTGAGCGCAGTCTCCCATAAAATCATTGCTTGCCTGCATAGAGGATAAGAATGTGTTCCCCTTGTTTGTTGATGTACCACATGACAGTTGTGTTGTCTGTTAGAATCAACACCTGCCCTGGAAGAAGTAACTCCTTGAAAGCCATTAATGCAAACTGGACTGCTAACATCTCCTTCATGTTGATATGTAGATGCTGTAGTCTGGCAGGCCACTTGTCTTGTATCCACTTTCCATTTAGATGAGCTCCCCAAGCAATGTCCGAGGCATCTGTCGTTAAAATCTGACTCGCCTCTGGCCGGGTCACAGAGAGTCCCTTGTTTAGGTGACATTCCTGAGCCCACCACAAAAATTCTCTTTGAAGGCAAGGTATTATTCGAATGACAGTGTCCAAATCCTGGCAGTGCTGTGTCCATACATTTTTGAGATACCATTGTAGCTTCCTCATATACAGTTTGGCATTGGGAAGCACCAGAATACAAGATGCCATGAACCCTAATGCTTGAAGGACTGTCCTTGCAGTCAGCATGGACCGATGAGATAGTTGATGGAAGTAAAGTGATAGACTCTTTTGTTTGTCCGGGGTTAAAAAGGCCATCTGGGCTGCTGCATTCAGTCTCACACCCAGAAAGCACATGTCTTGAGAGGGTACTAGACTGGACTTTATTTCGTTCACAGAATACCCTAGGCATCTTAGCACTGCTATAACATGTTCCAGATGCTGTAGAAGGTCTTCCTTTTCTTGAGCCAGAATCAGGCAGTCGTCCAAGTAAGGATAGATTTGAATTCCTTGTAGCCTGAAGTAAGCTATCACTGGAGCCAGAACCTTTGTGAATACTCTGGGCGCAGTAGATAAGCCAAAGGGCAATGCAGAGAACTGATAATGAGAATTTCCAGCTCGAAAACGCAGATACTTCCTGCAACTTAGTCTTATAGGCACATGAAGGTAAGCTTCCTTGAGATCTAAAGTTACCATCCAGTGATCTTTGCCCAGCAGAGGTAAAAGCTGTTGTAACGTCAACATCTTGAACTTGGGAATGTCCAGATAAGTGTTGAGGATAGATAAATCCAAAATTGGTCTCCACGTGTTCCCCTTCTTTGGTACTAGGAACAGGCGAGAATAAAATCCTAGGCCCCTTTCTGATACAGGGACTGGCTGAATGGCCCCTATTAGGAGTAACTGAGAAATTTGCTTGTGAGCCTCTTTCCTTTGTGGAGGAGGAACGTCTGGCATGCCTTTGAAAGGGGGCAATGTATGGAAATAAAACCTGTAACCGTGGTGAATGATATCCAACACCCATCTGTCTTGAGTAATTAAATCCCAATTTTCTTTGAAAAGAGACAGTCTTCCTCCCAAAGGAGCTGCCAGACGAGAATCTACTGGCAGCTGAAAAGGCAGGTCATTGGGTCTGTTTACGAAAGGACTGACCCCTGCCCTCACCAGAAGTCTGAGCAGGTGAACTCCCTGTTCTAGGCCGAAAAGAACCTTGAGCTCTGCCCCTACCACGTCTAGACCTACCCCTAGACTGGGAATCATAAGCAGGATATGTCCATCCCTTAGTAGGCCAATTTCTACCAAACTTCGGTGGCTGCACCTGCAAAAAATCTTTAACAGTTTGCATAGACTTAGCTTTATCCTCCATTTTCTTTAAAACTGCTTCCACAGGCGAACCAAACAACACATCAGACTGTAAAGGAGCATCCAAAATCCTTGTCTTAACATGCTCAGCTAAATTCTGATCCCTCAACCAGGCATGCCTGCGAAGAACAGAACTAGTGGCAGCCACCCTCGAGGAGGCCTGTACAGCATCAAAACCACATTGCAAAGAATGCTTACCCACTTGTTCAGACACATGAACTAAATCCAGCAACTCTTTACACTCAATACCTTCCGCCAAAGCATCCACCTTAGATTTCAATTGTGAAAGGAGATAATTTTGATATTTTAGCATGTGAAACTGACAATTCAACGCCCTCATGGCTAAAGTGGAAGAAGTATACACTTTCTTTCCCCATCTATCCAAAGCCCTTGCCTCTTTATCAGTGGGAACAGGGTTTTTAACAACAGAGGCCTTAACACCTTTAGGTCCCTGAGAAACAGTCTCCGGGTCTGCCCTACGACTCTTAAAAAGATACTTATGAGCTTCAGGCACCCTATAGTACCTATCAGGTTTAACAGGAGCAGGAGGCAAGGAATCAGGGTTCAGGGAAGCCTCTGCAAAAACATCTTCTACCACATTCAACACAGGAGGTATAGCTAAGGGCCTATGCTGGGGTAAAACAAGAATTCCCTAAGCCTTTTCCTAGAATCAGAGTAATCTTGGCCTTCCCATTTAAAGTGCTCCCTCATGGAATGCAGAGTCTCTGAAAATGAGAAATCCTCAGGAGGAGAAGCTGTAGGAGTGGAATCATCCACATCAGAATCAGAATAAGGAGGATACTCCTGCAAGTCTTCCGCAGAAGACTCAGAAGCCTCTGAACACTGTTCAAAACTCTCAAACTCAGGTTCCACCCTAGGCCTCTTATCAGGAGGGGGCATAGAACCTCTAATCAGAGTAATTAAATCTTCTGCCATTTTAAGCATATGTTTCTTAGGCACAGAACCTGAAGTGCTAGGAGAAGCCCCCACTGAAGTGAAACTTGGCCTACCTCTCAAAGAAGTTTTGGAAACAGAAGGAGAGGCTCTAACTACCTTGGGAAGAGAGGGAAGAACAGTTACCTGAGAAGCCCCCTCAGCCTGGCCTACCTCCTGAGAAGGCACATCCTGCAACAGTAAAGTCTCTGCCTGAGACTCCAAAGAAACTCCTGGCAAAACCTCTGGCTCCACTGAGCCTTCTAAAGAACCGACGTCTGGGACTGCCGGTTCATCAACCCTAGGCTTCGCTGTTTTGTCCTTGCGCTTTTTGGACGAAGCGGGCGTCGGAGCATCCGACGGCATTTTATAATTACAACGCTTCCCAAACACTAACCTGGCATAGTCTAACCGTCTCTTAATAGTGCGTTTGTTAAATCTAGCACAAGAGCGGCAACCAACAACGTCGTGCTCAGGCCCTAAACAAGGTATACACAAGGTATGGTAATCCCTATGAGGTATCTGTTTCCCACAAGAAATACAGTTATTCACTTTTTCTGACATCCGGTTAAATACTGAGGCAAGAAAAACCAAAATGTTCTAGCGGGTACTTAGCCAACTTTGATTCGGTCTGAAACTCCGACTTCAGAAAATTTCAGAACGCCAACCTGCACTCGCAAAACTGCTTCTGCATCGGACCATGCGGCAAAAAAGACTGAGGATATGACGTCGGTCATGCGCATTAGTACCCTGACGTACTGACGTCAGTCTAATGCGCCCTGACCGACGTCAGCCATATACTTTGGTATTCGGGCCGACTGGACAGCGGACTACCCAATAGTTAGGACTGCAGCAATGTGGAATGAAGAACATCTATACATCTCACCGATAGATTCCCTTTCTCATTTACAATGTGCCCATTTCCGGATTTCAATGCCAGAAACAGCACCACTGCAGGAGTAGGTACCATTTCATTTATGGGCATTGGGGGCAAGTAAGAATGACAGTTAATGAATAACTCCTTCAGAAAGCAAACCAGGAAAATTTATGAAAGAGGAGTACAGCACTTCTTACAAACAAGAATATCCTGAGGGTAGACTTTGTTATGGACTATACCATCTGAACAAATTCATCATTGTAAACAAGGATTGGAGATGAAGCCCAGGAGTCAGTTGTCAGCTCCAAATTGGTCACATAAAACAATGTAATTGTGGGATTTAGTGAGGTCATTTCAAGTAAGTAACATGTTTAAGTGTCGAACTAGGCAGTCTCTCAGTACTCAAGACAAGAGACATCCCTATAACCCTACTCCTTGAAGGTTGTTTGCCGAAGCGTTAGAGTCTTTTACATGCAATAAATTTTGTGCAGTAGCCTTTTGTTGTTTTATTTTCTACAGAGTGTCCTTGTTTGTGGGAAGAGATATTCCTATGTCTGGAGTACTACAAACACTGCAGGAATCTCTCCTGACAGAATATGTAGATAAATATGAGGTGTTGCTGCTGAAAGCCTGCCTTTTAACTGCTTTTTATGAAGGATTCCAACTGATAATATTGCACTGGAGAGATGTTCAGGTTTCAGAAGGGGTTTGCATATATACTGATAGGAAAAAAGACAGATCAATAAGCAAAGGAGGAAAAAGACAGATCAATAAGCAAAGGATCAGTAGGTGTTCCTTAAGCTACTGCAGGCACATGGTGGAGCATAATAAAGGTACTACAGCGGTATCAGACAAAGGCGGTGGGGTTTACAAGGTCCTTTTGTTTTCCATCAACAAAATAAACCTCTTATTCAATATCAAGTGAAAGTCATATTGCAGAAAGTAGTAGAGAAGTGCATCACAGAAGAGGCAAAAGACACACCACATTCTTTTAAGATAAGGGCAGCTTGATAAGCTCATTGGGCAGGGGTGACCCAGGAGATAAACAACTGGACTACTGAAAGTGTAATGCCTACAGGGTATAAGTAAGGAGCAGTTTACTTTCTATTCATTTTATTTTCACTACATAGAGATCATCATAGGGAACGTGTGGATCACTGGAGACACACACAGGTCCATTTAGATTGAAGACAGACTGTATCACTGGGAAAAAAAATGATTAACAGGACTGTGATGGAAATGGGATCCATTTATATAGCACAACGGATTTTAAGGTTAAGTCAGAGATATAGTGGGTACATGGAGTGCACCTGTCAGATAACGGGATGCGGGACTGTTTTTCACACCCAAAGGATGGATTGGCAGACTTGGGCTACAGTAAGCATAAAGAAGATAAGCTTGGTGTAAGGGGTAAGATGTTAATTTCCCTCCCTTCTGTGGCAGAAGGCAGGGGTAGTAAGGGAGACGAAAAGTAAGGTGAAGGGGGATACAGGATTTACTAACTGGTCCTTGCAGAGCTGGTGTTCCCAAAGGAGTGTTGAGATTTATCAGCCTGGTATCTTTTGCCAAACTGTAATGCAGCCCTGGAAGTGAAAATGGCAAAGCTTGAAGCTGTTTTGGGAAATTTACTAGAGTGATATCGGGCTGGATACTGACAGTGCTGCTAGCCCTGAGGTGTTTAGGCTGCATAACAACTTGAACATGGTCTCCCAGAAAAGCCTGCCTTGCACACAACTCCTGAAAAATTGATTTTAAAGTTAATTATATTGGGTAAAAAGTGACAAACACATAGTTGTGGCCATTTTAATCTACCACGTGGGTCTTTGCCTTTCTGAAATGGGTAATACAGTAAAACAAAACAATGTAAAAATTAATAAATGAAAGGAGTCAGTAGCTGGTTTGCAAAGACGGTTAAAATAACAGAGTGAACCATACAATCGATGTCTGTTTAACAGCTACTAAAAAAAGTGGAATACATGTATATATATATGGGGGACATCTTGTTCGAGTACACAACAGTTTGAAGTGAGACTGTTATCCAAGGTAAAGCTATGGCCAGTCTATGACTATACAGGCTGGCAAATAAGATGCAGTGAGCCTGCACTTGTCTGAAGATAAGCTCGAATGAACGCAAGAAGGTAAATGTCAGGACTAGGAGAAGGCAAGGACAGGAGAGGTGAAAAGGGCCACATCATGGGATCAAGACAGTCTAGAAGGTTATTGAGAAAAGGCCTGGCTTGGAGCATTCTGACATTTTCCATCACAAGAATCAGCTGACCCACCCATGTAAAAGCAGTGGTGTGTAGGAAATGTAGCTGACTGGACAATGTCAAGCTGTATTAACCCCAGGTAGTTTTGTGTAGAAGTGGACATGGCCCGAGTGACTGACATGACAAATGCCTGTGATGTTGTATTCAAATGATGCATGATTGACATGCCATGCAGATTTGCTTCACCATCTGCATAAATAGTCATCGAAGGGGCATTGCAATTACCTATTGTTATGCATTGTTTTTCATTTTTGCAAGGGGGCTGTGCTCCCCTGCACCTCCCCCCCAAATTACATATACCAACTTCGAGATCACACTACATTGAAGAAAACAGTAACTCGTATGCATCATGTCACCATCAAGTGTGCACAACCATTTCCATACAACATCACAGCTTTTCATTCTGTTGCTGCTCAGTGTAGTTTAAGGAGCCGACCTTTTTTTTCTACAGTTCATGCGATTTACAGATCCCACTGTACTTTTTATACTTGAAAGAAATAACCGTTGTTCATGGGTGAAATACTACTCTCTTTAATAATGATGGTGCTACGTATCCATCAGCAAATCAGTACAGGGTTTAAGGTTACTACAAATTCTTCACATTTTCCTTTTACTTTCATTTTGTTTTTAAAATTTATTTTCTTATAGTAGGATGTGCATCTTGCATCACTATCAAAGGGAAGACTATTTAATCCAAACAAGTTTTATTTCTTGGTATTATAACAAGTTTGGAGGGTCTGTATACTGCATGCTCAGAATGCTGTCTGAATACTCATGTGGATGAAGACGACATCAACATAAGTATTCACAGATTGTCATACACGTCACCTGGTGCTGGTTGGTGGGCAGGGTTTGGGCAGGCCTTGCTATTGTGCATCCAGGGGGTTAATGCAGTAAAACAAAGCTGCTGATTGGGATCAGTAACGGCAGCACAGTGGTTAGGCAGGGTACAACTTGGCCCAAAAAAGATGATCACACTGTTGATCGAGTAGGAAATTTATGCCCCCCCCCCCCCAAAGAGTTTTCAAGGTTTTGTCTTCTTTTCCAGGTATAGATTAGGTAAAGTCTGTGTTAGTCATGTAAGCCAAAGGTATGGTTGTTCAGGAAGACCAAAGGTAAATGGGAAAGGAAAATACATAGCATAATCAGCTGTTTTTCCCACAGAGCTGGTGGTGGCCCTAAAAGGGTCTGGAGTCCTTACTGCTCAGCACAATCTGACAGACTGTAAGGGGGTCCACAAACTGAAATGGTTAAGCCTGAAACTGCTGTAGGTAATTTTTATGAGTGATGAAGGGCTACATACTGATACAGCTGTCAGCCCTGTAGTTCTTAAATTGCATAATCCTTTGAATATGCTCTCCCCAAAAATGATTTCCTTGTGCACATTTCCTGAAGTAAAGATCTCAGACAATTGTTTAGAAAAAAAGAGAAAGCAAGCAAAAAACTACAGTACATATAAAGACATTTACCTGCAATCAACTGCCATTACATTGCCAGCTATACAGGAATTGAAATGATTAAGTATTGCTGACTGCTATCTGTACTGCGCAGTCAGCTAACAAATACATCAAAAGCTAATTAATTATCTAAGGCTTTTGCTACAGTGGAAATGTGATCATTTAACAGATGTTTATTTTTCCATCCTGGGGGATTAAGAGGAGTTAGCCCGGTATATGAAGTACAACACCTAAGGATTAACTGCACTACCATGATCACTTTCATTCCAGTCAGATTATGCATCGCCACCTATGGGCAACTGTTATGCAAAGCACTTTATGGGTTTACAATCCTAGAAAGTATTACACAAAGAACTTTGTGTAGAAGGTGTTTGTTTTTACAAAGCCCTAAAAGCTTACAAACCTGTCTTCAGGTTACATATCATTTCATCACCTTCTGTCTCTTCAATTTTCTCATATTACTTCCAGCTGGGTAACCTCCCTCAGGAAATGTTAAATAACTATAACATGTTTACATTTATGATCTTTTAGTTTCACTAGCATTTTTACAAGTTTTAAAAGCTTGGAACAGCTTTTCAAGAGAATATAGCTACAATTAACTTTATGGTTTTCTTTTTCATTTGGTACTATCACAGTTATCTCTCTGAATATCCCAACAGGTGCAAGCATTTTTCATTCAGCTACATCTGACCCAGAGCACAGCACACCAGAGCAGAGTACTGCTATTCCCACATACAGCCTATAAACAACTCCTCCTGAGGCAAGGAATACATCTAGCAGCATAATGAAAGCCCACACCTCAGATTGCAGATGGCTAAATGTATATATAGCCTTGCAGGGTCTGGTTTCGTTGTAGTGCTCTGGATATATGTTCAAGTAGCAAGAAGATTGTAATGTGGTTAAACTAGAAGTGGCATATTAATATATTTTATTTGGTACCTTGATGACATGGCCCTTTGTGTAACTGTACAAAATCAATTAAGCACTACTAAAAAAAAGTCTTGCTGTGAAGTAGCAGAGACAACATCAGCAGACAACTTCTAACTGGAATAACTGTTTACAACCCCTACACAGACTCATATGTTTCAGTTTAATTTACTAGAGTAAAAGTTGGCCTAACAGGAATAATGTTCTGCCCTCTACGGACAGCAGAGTGCAAAGTAAATTTAGGTAATATTTTGCTGCATTCATGTCCTACTCTAGGCTAACTGATGGTAAAAATTACAAAAGATACACTGACATAGTGCAGCAGAGAAGGAGTACCTTGAGAATCACATTATAAAAGACATACTTAGATATTTTTATGAATTCTAGCTGGCAGTCAATATATTTTTCTTCTAATAATTTTATCAGTAACTCAAATTTCTCAGAAAAGAAATATTACAGGTTGGTACAGACACACTTGACCTTCAAGATGCACCACGATCTGTCATTCAGCAGAAGGAACACCTGTCATTCAGCAGAATACAGCCTTAGTACAGGTGAAATAGTCAGCAGTCTACAGAGAATGGCCACCCCATGAGGGTCACTTGACAGCGGTTAGTGGTCATACATGAAGAAGGATAAATGGGAACTGCATTTAAAAAAGTTCACATAAGCAATAAAGATACACTGTCTTTATCACACGGCTGCATGTCATTTTAAAGTTATAATGGAATCTGCTGACTGGAGGGAGTGCAGGTTAGTTAATCAAATCAATGTGTCAGTAGTAACACGTGGGAAGGACTATGAATATACATCTCTTATTTGCTTTCTGTACCAATGTAGGCAAGATTATGAAAACAACCTATAAGGCATGCTCAAGGAAATAATGTAAATGACTCTTCTCTTTGGGATTAGTTATTGTGGAAAGTAAAAGGGTCAGTGGTAATGGCTATGGGGGTTGTAAAGAGAGAGTTATCAGTTTTTTATTCCAGTAAGGAAAAATGATTCTGCTACCAGGTTAACAATTCATCACAAACAAACACAACAAGTTAGAATACAAAATACTACTGATATAAACTACTGGCAAAAGACCTTGGGAAAGATTATGCGCCATCAGCGGTTTGTTTTCATCCTAAAGCCAATGAGACAAGCAGAAGATGGTGCAGTCTCACTCCAGTTAGGGGTAGTGTTAAGGCAGTGGCATTTCTGGTCAGCCAGGAAAAGCATTTCCTGGCACTTAGTAACATTTCTATTTTGCTGATTTAAGGCAGCTCACTTTTCAAGCCTCGGTGCTCGATTCTCTCTCCACTGTAAATAAGGGGCTCAGTAAAAGTGCCTCTTGCTCTCTTTCCGTTTCTCCCATTTCTCACAGAGGAGGATTCCTGCAACAGCAATCCCAGTGATGGTCATAAGGGTAAAAAAGGCAACAAGAAAAACAGTGAGTCCATCCAGTGGCTCTGGCTTGACTTTTTCTGCAGACAGAACAAGGGAGAAAACACATTACGCATTAGATAATTCCAGTGAAATATGCAAGTTAAACAGCCATGTAGCTGCTAGCAATAGTTGTTAGCATCAAATGACTACTACCACTCTGTACCTATTCCATCCTGTAAAAATGTTCTTTCCAATGAAGCCAGAAGCAATATCTCCATAACTGTTAAAGTAACTTAAGTACTCACCATAACTACTGATCTCCAAGAAAAATTAACAACTAGTAGGACTAACCCGGTCAACAAAGTGTAAATAAATAAAATTAATAAAAACTTCTAGAACTACTCAGACTCACTTGCAGAGGGAAATACGGTTACACAAAGTAAATTAATTTCAACTGGTTTTAAGGATGCAACAGGAATTCTTTAGGCATTATTTAATGGAACTTTCCATTTGCCAAGGAATATCTTGGTATCTGGTCACGTAATTTTTTAAAGTTTTTAAAAGTGATTGTATTTGATTTTTCAGTACTTCCTTGTTATGGCGGACCCGGCGATTTAGTTATGTAAACAGTAAAGATGGAGCTTAATTAATGTCACCATGGATTTTTTTCTCTGTATTTTTTTTTTTTAATTGCTGCTTCAGTCATTGACCTCTTCTTTATCATTCATTTGAAGCTGGCTTTCCAAAGGATGGATGCTATTTTTGTTTGTCATATTTCCCAACAGAAGTAAGTACTTAACATGGGTTCCTATCACATAGTTGAACTTGTACAAGTTCGAACCCGATATGTTCGAGACCATAAGTTCAAACTTGTACAAGTTTGAGCGTTTAAATGGAAATCTCCGTAAGGGGAGGTTACCGTTCATTTCAATGTGGTGCGATCTCGGAGTTGGTACATTTAAGTAGTCGGGGTGGGAGTGCAGGGGGGGCTTGCCACCTGTTTACAACAGTTTATTTTGTTTTTACTTCTTTTTTTATGACTAGTCGAAGTTTTGTAACTTTGAAAGAATGGTTCGAACATTCCTTGTTCGAAGTTATAAAACTTCGACTATGTAATATAGACCCCTTAACATAATTGCTCTGATATTTTAAGGCCCTCCATGATGCAATCTACTTTATAAGTTATTTAGTTACATATCATATCTATGACCTGTTAGCACTGGCATGTGTTAGAAAACGTGCAAATCCTACATTTTTTTTACTTTACTGAGCAGCCCCAGCGATATAGTTATATAACAGTAAAGATGGCGACTGGGCTTTATGGTCATCTACCAATAAGCATACCATTTGCATGACCACAGGGGGGAATGCAGATTACAATTGTATACATCAGCAATGATGGCAGGATGCAAGTTGCTGCAAGATGAAACTGTTGTCATATAACATGATTTTCTACAAAACAGTCTACCCAGCAACACTGGAATGGCATTCTGCCTGTCATCCCACTACAGTACTCACAGTTTACCATACAAGTCAATGAGGAGTGTTTTGCAGACCAAATCTGCCGATTAAGCGCCGTCTTTACTGTTTACGTAATTATATCGCAGGGGCCGCTATAACAAGGAAGTATTAATTTTTCACATGCACCTAATGAAGCTTGTTGTGAAAGCCTTGTAAGCTTCTGTTTTTAGATTAGGAAAACTTCTTGTTCTTAAATGTAGTCCTTCTATTTGGTGACTTGAGCAAGTTTTGGTTTTATTGAGCTAGATAGAAAGAAAAAGAAAATAATATAAAAAGGAAAGATGCATGTCTACAACAATTTAAGTGCGTTTCTAGTACTTATCAGATTTTCTGGGAAAGTGGGTTTAACTGAGAAAATTTAACTGGGTGACATATTATCAAAGAAAGAAATTCTACAGAAACTCTTCATCCTTTTTTAGTTACAAGCTGGTATACAGTCCAAAAATCATGATGAGTGTAAGAAGATAAAGTGTTCTTCTGGCACTGGGTAAAATAGGCTTCCATTACACTATGGTGTCAGTGTGACAGACAGGAATAGCATAGCACAACATCAATGCAGGAATGATGCACTATATTTCAGTATCAATACAGAATATGGAATTAGCATGCTACATCTGTGCCAGACAGAAAATGTCTCACTACAACATACTGCAAGCCAGAAACTGTCACAGTGCACCATATCATCAGTTTATCAATAATCAAAGTGCCGGTCCACTAATGTTGGAGCACTTCACAGCAGCAGTATGAAAGCACATTTATATTACAGTGCCAGTACAGCCCTGCCACAGAATCCCAGTGTTACTTAGGAATATTCACAGCACAGAAAGACAATTTGAGAATATTATGGTGCATCTAAGGGTCAGTCTGTTATTATTTATAACATGTCAGCACAAGTCCAATTGTATAACAGCACATAACAGAGGATTATGATCAGGTCTCTCATCATAATCAAAGTGTGTGTTCAATACATGGTGGATGTCAAGAAAATCATCTCAAAAGCATAGCAAAAGAGAAGAATATTGACATAATTCTGAGAAGATATTAGTGAGCTATGATGAGAGGGGAAATTGATCTTTACTGTTTGCAGTTCATGGATCTTTACCTGCTCTGAAATACTAGTTTCAGAAAGAAAAATTGTTGGGACATGAAGTGTTTCACAGCTTTGAAAGTTGTAAAGCATTTACAGAGACAGTTGATGGAAATAAATGTGTCTCTTATCCTGTAAAAAGCTGCAAAACATTTCACATTGTCACACATAAAAAGTGAAACAGCCAAAGTGTTTTGCAGTTTTCAGAACTGCTCTATTTTCTCTATACTGTTCAAGCTCTGGTGCAGGAACTGAGCTTAACAGCACTTAGCAGCACTTAAGGAAACTATTAAGCATGTTTCTTGCATAAGAAAGGTGTTTAACAAAGCCTGTTCCTGAATTTGGCACATAATTGTAATGTTCCATGCACTACACTAAAGATGAAATGCCTCACAACATTACTGCAACACACTTTATCCAGGAATGTCGCAAGACCATTTATGACAATTAAAGTATCACACTGCCAGGCTGGGTGCAACATCATTTCATGGCACTAAACTGGTAGTATATTGTACTACTATTTTTGAAGTGTCACAGTATATTGTTGTGCCAGTTTGCAAGTTTCAATGAAAACAATAATCACAGTGCCAGTATGAGTGCAGCGAAAAAGTGCAATGCCATCCTAACAGGTTACAGACCAAAATTTCACAGTATTTATGCATTCATTAACTAGAGATGTGCATTGGTACATGACTCTTTTTAGCCATGACCTGGGCCACTAGCCACTTTATGCTAAAACCTCAAATCTGTGAATCATCATGTATTGGCTAGATAACTTAAGAAGCCAGGTGGAAACAATTACATACCTATATATGTGAAAACTTTAAACTAAAATATATCTCCCTTTCCTTAGACATTATAAATAAATTATTGTAGGTCACTAAAATGTCTTTGATGATACCATTAAAAGGCTAATAAAGTTTAATTATATTAATCTAATATTGTTGCCTTTTTAAAGAGTTTATTTATAAAAATTCAACTTTAAAGAATATTTTAGCATGCTTCCTATTGCACACAAACGGATTTTATAAAAGCAATATCCAAAAACTAAAGTTAGATCTAAAATCTAATGTTGGATCTAAAATCTAAATTCCACAGTAAAAGGACAAAATGATCATCTTCAACAATTGGCTAAGCTTCTGGTGTCATTCCAAGGGGATCCAGTATCTGTCTGCCTGGGATGACATGATCGGCAGGCCAAGATGCTTTGCCAGAGATGGCCTGCACCTGTCACCTCTAGGATTCCAGATACTGGCTAAGGCTCTTGCTGCCCCTATAATGCCTTTTTTAGGCAAAGCTCTAATGTCAAACGCACCACCACAGTAGATACAAACAAGCAAAATCTAAGGGTAATGTTACTCAATGCTAGAAGTCTAAATCTCAAAATGCACTCACTCGAGGCACTCCTTAAGATGGAGAACACTGACATCTGTGCAGTGACAGAGACCTGGTTTAAGGCTCCAGAGAGCACCCCTGCATTACCAGGCTACAATTCTTACCACACCTTCTGCCACCTAACCTGGACCGAAACACTAAAGGAGGAGGCGTGTCTATATTCATAATGGATATCCACACCTCCAGGCTAGTTGCTCAACATAATGCATCCAAAATTATCCAAGTACAATTAACACTTGGCAAGACTGCAATTCAGGCTGTAGTTTGTTACAGATCCCCCGCCATGCCCCAGGACGCCCACTCCATGTTTCTTGATATACTAGATAATATTAAGGTACAGCTCACTACCCTAATATTGGGAGATTTCAACTACCCCACCATCAACTGGGAAAACTACTCATGTACGAACTCCTTTGTCAAACGTTTTCTGGAATTCATCAATTCCAACGCCCTGGATCAGCTTGTCCATACCCCTACCAGGGGCAGTAACATCCTGGACCTGGTCATTACCAATATGGGTAACAGATGCTCCACATCAGAGGTCAACTCCTCACTGGTCAGGTCCGACCACAAGCTAATCACCCTAGACATCTATATCCCGGCCCCACTCCCCATTAGGGAAACCACCGTAAAAAATTTCTCCAAAGCCAACTTCATGCTTCTTAAGTCAGAAGTGGCTAACATCACGTCACCCACAAAGATGGAAAATAGAAGTACGACTGCTGAATCATATACAAATGTGCTGTATAAGCACATACACGAGTACATGGACCGTGCCATCCCCAAATGAACCAAGATGCTATCCTCCAAAAAAAGGAAGCCAATCTGGTGGTCCCCTGCCATAAACAAACTCTACAACAGAAGGAAGAAACTGTTGCAAAAAAAAAGAGTAAAATCCCATGATTGCGGGAACTCCCTGGTCAGCTTCAGCAAGAAGCTGAGATCCTTCATAAAATCCTCCAAAGCTAGTCACGAAAATAAAATCACCATGGATTCTAAAGACAACCACAAAGCTTTCTACAGCTATGTCAAGAATCTCAGTGGCAATACTCAGATCTGCTCTGAACTACAGCACAATGGCACTACATTTACCGAACCAACTGATTGCCAACATCCTGGTAGACAGGTTCAATGCAAACTCTACCCACCCTCACCCCCCCCAAAGGGCCCATCTCCATACCGGAAGATTGCAAAGCCCCTGTAATCACAGGTGCACAGGTAAAGGCCGCACTCTCCAAAGCCAAGAACACAGCATCCATGGAACCTGACAACATCCCAGGCTGCGTTCTGCATGAACTACAGAATGAACTAGCATCCCACCCAAGTACCATGTTCAACCATAGCCTCACTTCAGGCTTTGTGCTTATGGAATGGTGCACAGCGACAGTTATCCCACTCCACAAAGGGGGTCCCACCACTGACCATGGGAACTACCACTCCATTAGCCTGACGAGCCTGGTCTGTAAGGCCATGGAATGCATCATCCTGGAGCTTATAAACAAAGACATAGGTAACCTCCAAACTCTGGACCCCAATCAGTTTGGATTTGTAAAAGGTAGATCATGCCTCCTGAACCTGACTGACTTCTTAGAAGCAGTCACCAGAGCCTTAGATGAGGGTAAGGTGGTGCATACAGCCTATCTTGACCTCACCAAGGCTTTTGACACCATCTCCCACTCTGGTATTATAGATAAGCTCACTGGACTGGGCATAAATCCCTATGTCACAAGATGGGTGGCCAACTGGCTCACTGACAGAACCCACACAGTGAAAGTAGTCAACTCCAAATCCGACTTCAGACCAGAGACAAGCAGAGTACCACAGGGTTCGGTTATGGGCCATCTCCTGTTTGGTATCTACTTCTCTGAAGTCCAGGCTAATACAGCTGGCCTCTGGCTAACAAAATTCGCAGACAACTGCAAACTAGGAGCCATAATGGATTCGCCTAAGGATGTGGACATTCTACAAAGAGGCCTCACTGAGACTGATGCTTGGTGTCAAAGTCATGGCCTAAAGCTCAATGCCAAGAAGTGCATTGTCATTCCCTTTGCGAAAAACACCGTACCCATGAACTACCACATAGGCTGTAGCCTACTAAATACTGAAAGTGTGATAAGAGACCTTGGGACACAGGTGGACTGTAGTCTCTCCTTTGATAATCACATTGCCACAGTAGTCAGGAAATCCTTCTACGTGGCACACCTCATCACAAAGGGGTTTTCCTCCAGAAAAAGAGAGGTCATCATTCCTCTCTACTCATCCCTCATCAGACCCATTATAGAGTACAACGCCCTGTTTGGCATGTACCTTGCAAGACATCTGCAACAGCTACAGAGGCCACAGAAATACCTCACTAGGAGGATTACCAGCCTCAAACACATGCCATACGCAGACCATCTCAAAAAACTCCAGGGGCACAGGAAAATAATTTTCTTGAGTGGCGAAAGCCATCAAACCTCGTTTGGCTAGGCTTATACAGGCCTTAGGGCCGATAGCCTAATACATACCTATGAACCTTATACACTGATCTAATTGCTTAAATGGAATGAAATGATATCAACTGACAATGTCTGAAATAAGTATAACATACAACATGTAATTTGGACAAGTCAGAACATGACTCGAGAGAGAAAAAAAAAGAAACTTAATGGCTGACACTGTAAAACGTACCTATCCTAAAATACTGGAATACTTATTAATTAATAGTGGAGATGATACAAAACCTTCTCTTTCTAACCTAACAAATTCATTTTAGATTTGAGAATAACATTAACAGTAAACATTGGGATTGAATTCCTCGATATAACCTCATAGAGATGGATGACGATAAATGTAAAGAATTAATCTTGAGGTCTGTAGGATCAAAATCTTCTAGCCCTTTCTGAAGAATATTTACATAGAGTTTTTATTATGCCAAACACATTTAGTAAACTGTAAAAATTTATTTGATTTATTTATTTTTATTTTATTTTACATTTGGTAACTGGGAAAGTCTGACTGGACACAAGTCCTTTTTCAGCGGAGGCCTGGGGAGAAAAGCTCCAGTTAGAGCATGTTAACAATTCATCATATGACAAGGATTACATATATTTATATGAGAGCAAAGCATAACAAAATAAGCTAAGATTGTTCAGTGAGCTGTACATCAGTAGTAATCTACAGAATGATACAATATTCTAGAGAATACATAATTGTCATCATTTGGAAGTGGGAGAGGAGATGTGGAAGAAAAATGAAAACTAGAGAAGTGAGACTAACAAGAAAAGAGAAGTCTAATGAATGAAAAAGAGGGAGGATATTTGACTTGGGTGAGCCAGAATAAGATGGAGTAGGATTAGCCTGGGGTGTCACAGTGGCAAACCCAGTTAGTTTGTAGGTATGTTTTTAGAAATTTCTTGAAATGAGATAAGGATGTTGTGCCGGTTATGTAAGTGGGCAGTGAGTTCCATTTTTTGGCAATATAGTTAGAATAAAGGGAGGCCCCTGCAGAGCAATTGGACTTAGTGACCTGAAGAAGTGGTTTGTTGTTGGAGCGTAGAACCCTAGTACTGATGTGGGAATGTATTAGGTTTTGTAATGCAAGGGTTTTATTGGGGAAGTAGAGTAGCTTATACATTAGTATGAGCTGATTATAGAGAAGGAGATGGGGGAGTTCAAGCCAGTTGAGTTGTTTAAGGGCTGTGCAGTGGTGAGGTTTGGGCAGGCTGTTTATGGCGAACCATGCAATTTTGTTAAAGCAGGTGTCAAGTTTAGATAGTTCTGATCTTCTGAGATTGGTGAGGATGGGAGAGGCATATAGAAGTGTGGAGATGAGATGGGTTTGTGCAATTTTACCTCTGGTACTATTTGTGAGGAATATTTTGTTTCTATGTAGTCCCCCACTGTTTTGTGTACTTTCTTTATGGTGAGCGAGATGAGAGTATCAAATTTCATTTTCAGTCCATTTCTACACCTAAGAGTTTGATGTGTGTGACTGGAGAGATGGTAGTTTTGTTGTTAGAAAGCATAATAAAAGAGGGTGGAGGGGGAGCAGAGTGATTAGTAGGGTGGAAAATGGGAAGATTGGTTTTACTGGGGTTTAGTATTAAATGGGAGCTGGTAAGTCATTTTTCCATGGAGAGGAAGGAGGCTTGTGTTTGGCCTTGCAGTTCTTGGAGGGAAGGAGAAGAGCAGATCAGTGTTGAGTCATCTGCGTATAGGATGACTGAGGCTTCTAGAATAGAGGTATGGAGGTTATTAATGAAGATAGAAAAGAGTAAAGGTCCAAAGATGGAGCCTTGGGGAACTCCAAGAGTGACAGGCAAGAGAGGTGAGAGTTCTTGCCTCCATTGAAATCTAATGAGACAGTGTGCTGGAGATGTAAAGAATCATTAAAGTCCGGTGTTGTATCTTTTGCTATTACATGAGGTAGCAGTATGTTAGCTGATAGGGTTTAAAACTTTTTCCACTATCCCTAAAGCATTTACACAGGCACAGCTGATAGAACTAGCATTACATCAGTTTTTTTAATGAAAGGATGAATACAGAATCAGTCATTACAATCTATTTTACTGCCCAACTAGTAGCCCAAGGCTGGTACAACGTATAAAAGCATCATACTGCCAGTCTGGCAGTACCACAGCACATCCTTGTACTACAATGACAGCAAGAAGTTTATGTGCAAGGTTTCTAACTGGAATTCTAGACCTGTGCACCAATTATTACCTTTGGGGTTCATCTGCTTCACAAAGTGCTAACTCTGGAAAGCTTTCCCTTTGGAGTTATATGCTTTTGAAAGTCAATGACTGCCTTGTGCCTACATCCAGACTGACTATGGTTTGGGAAAGTCCTTCATAAGTGCTGCATTTGCAGGTACCATCTTCAGTTCTTCATAGTGAGAACACAATGTTCAAAATGCTTATACAGACACAATTAGACTGTCAGCCTGCCTAGGAGTAATAACGTTCTTCTACCTGAAGGCTAAAATTAGTTTCCTTTAGAGAGTGGATCATCAGAATCGGTGCCTATATCAATAAAGTTTTGCAAAGCTATGGAGAGGATAACAATTCCTGTAAGAGAAAATCAAAGGCTGTATCCAGGTGGTAGAAAGGTGTGTTAAGAATCTAGGTAGAGGACACTTAAGAAGCTCGGAGATTACAGCAGTCACCAAGGCATCCACATCAATACAAGCAACAATGAGAAAGGTAGCAAAAAGTCAACATGCAAAAACCAATAAACCAAGGTAGAAGCTTTTTTGTCCTTTATTTCAAACTACACAGATGTATTGATATGAACCACATGATGAGTCTGGCAGTTAGCATGGAGGTTAAGGTTATAAGCTGTAGCTCCTATGATACAGGGTTTGATTCCCTCAGGTCTTGTTTGCCTACTTGGTACTGTATGACCTTGCTCCCAACCTTGAAAAAGGAAAGTGTATCCAGTGGGTCTACTTTCTTAACAGAGGATTACCATTATTATTATTTTTATTATTACTATTATTATTATTCAAAGTGAAATGGGTTGCATTTGTGATACTTCAGTTTTGCAGTCTTTATGATGGCTTTTGTTTTGTTCTTTTAGGCTCAATTTACTGCCATGAATGAAGGCTGAGTGACAGGATAGAAATGTGGTTTTCAGGCATTTAGTAGAAAAACATCTTCCTCAAACAAAGTAAATTTCTTTATCTCCAAGGTGCAGACCCATGAATATATGAGAAGATACAGCTGGCGCATTTCAGTGAAAGTGCTTTTAAACCCCTTTTTTCAGTTTAAGTGCAATGTGTACACTGCTCTTTTGTTGTACATGTGGGAGATTAAATCAGTAGACTATATTAAGTACCTCAATACAATATGCAGACACATACCTTGGCCTTCAGCTGCTCCTAAATATAAGCCAAGAAATAGCTAAGGTAAAGGATATAGATCTATTGCTGTACTCAGATGTCAAGACTAATAACAAAAGACAAAAAAGCAATCCTATTATGAGGGACAACTGACCATTTAAAATAACATGAAGACAAATCATTGTACCTCATGTATGAAAACAAATAATGAAAGAGGGAACAGTAATTTCCTTCTACCTGGTCCAGGCATTAAAATAGCCAATTATCTGTTCATATTATGCAAATTAGCTGTCACTACACTGCAATGTACAGACAGTAAGTGATGGGAACTTTCAGGTGGATATCACAGCGCTTGCAAAAAGAATGACAACCTTCAGACCTTTGTAAATTTGCAAGAATCCAATAATTTTAATACTCTGTTACATTGTTAGTCTTACACCCAGTATGTTATTTGTATATAAACAGGATCATCACCAGTCCGGCAGGAAAAAGAAGACATCTGTTGTGGGAAGCTCACAATTACTGTAACATAATACAAGCATTGTTTTTTTAATTTCCAAAGTAGAACGAGGTCTTTTATGGGCAAACTGTTAAAGAATCTGAAAATAGTGAAGTAAAACTACTGTAAAGTATAGCAAAGTGCTGCAACAGCTAATACTGCTGCATCACAGCTCTTTGTTCTATACTTTGGTTCTCAGCTGGGGAGCCTTCTGTGCAGAGTCAACATATCCACCATGCTTTTGCATGGATTTTCTGGAGGTGGTTTGGATTCCTCCCATATCCCAAACACAATACTGTACATGAAATAACAATCCTCCAAATCACTTACAGGTGCACAAAGAGAGCCAGCGAGCATGAGTGAGAGAGGGAGGGGGGGGGGGATAAGTGTGTGTGTGTGTGTGTGTGTGTGTGTGTGTGTGTGTGTGTGTGTGTGTGTGTGTGTGTGTGTGTGTGTGTGCGCGCGCGCGCAACAGACTAGCACCCTTAAACCTATCCACAACTTTTCTTTTTTTTTTTTTTAGGGATGACTCTGCAACTCTATCCTTTTAAGTGACTTGCACAGAGTCACACAGTTTGCAGGTGGAAACTGACAGAATAAAACCCAGACTGAAGCTAAGGGATCTTTATCATCTATCTAATTCTTTTGCAACTGGAGCTTGAATTTCAGTGATCGGTGGTCTTTATTTGCTCTAAAGAGGTCCGCCAAGCAAGGAGTTAACAAGGATTTAAACTTTAGTGTAGAAAATAAGTCATCTTTTTCTTATGGAAACAGTCTCCACCAGCCCCTCCCCTGTTTAGAAAGGGAGCAATTGGAAGAGAATAAAAAGCCTAAGAGGTGATATAATTACACATGCAGTAATCTCAATGATCATAATCTGAATCCAGTAAATGCATCTGTGACATAAAAAGGTAATAAATGTTGTTTTAAGGTAGCTTCAAGAAGGGAAGGAATACCCTTCCTCTTCTTTTTCAAGACTTGGACAGTCTCCTGGAAACCAAGGGGGCACATTGTTCCCTCTCTAAACAAATATCAGCTCTTGAATGAAAAACTGTAGAAAGGCATACGAAGACAAAATCTAAATGCAGGACTGCCAGCATAGTAATTATGCATTGCTAATCTATTGAAAAAGCAAATGACAATGCTCAAAGTACTGAGAATTTGCTGAAGGGGTGGTAGCTAGAAAAGATGGAGTAGTAGTCTGTAGATGAGTACCTTCCAACATTACTGGGAAAAGGGTTGAAGCAGCAAGAGACAGAGTTTTTTCTAAAGTAATGCTGATTTCTTTAAACAACTTTGGCTATTCAACAGTTTTATGCAACTCTGGTTTAAGCTCAGGTTCAGGTAAGGGACTTCACATTGCAACTACCTACAAAAATCATCCCTTTCTGTTAGATCTTGAGAACTCTTGACTACTCCTACACTGATGCCCCTGGTAATTTTGACCCTTGAAGAATACTGTGGTCAGACATTTTCTCACAGAGTGAACTGTCTTATTCCCACAACTCTTCCTTAGTGGTACTATAGAGGATGTTGAAACTCCTGAAACAATTACCATTATGTCAATCTTGAAAGCCCTCAACTCTGCCTCCTTGGTCCCCCTTCCCTTTGTACGTTTTGCTTGGGGATAACAGACTTGCAGTCTCCTAGATTTTAAATTTGATGAATGTGTGTCATAAATTAAACAAAATAAAATAAAACAAAACAAAACAATTGGCGCACTGCTCCCAGTTCTCCACTGAGCAATTCTACCTCAGGCAGAAAATGCACTGAAGCTGAAAATATCCAGAAGCTGTCAGGTAAAACGGCATGTCAACACACTTGGTAGGAGTAAAGTTTTAATAACTACATCAAAACATAAGGGGAGAAGCATTCAAAAGTAAAAAGGAAATGACAAATTAGGACATAAAACTAAGGAAAAAATACATTTTGAGAAAAAAAATGCAGTCACAAGAATCACTAGGCAAGCGGGAAAAATATAGAAATCAGTGTTGGTATACCGTTTAAATTATTTTATATTCTCTTCTGTTACTGGTAAAGTACAGTTGTATAAAATCTTACCATAATGGTAGATGTCCTTAAATTCACTGCTGCACTATTCTTAACATTCAGGATTCCCTGCTGTGGAAGCCCATTGTCCGGCCAGTACACCACAAACATCCTGTGGCATTTAAAGGTAAACCTGAACATCACTTAAATGCTCCTTGCTTACCGTAGAGCATAAAGGCGACTTTCAGGCTTACCATAAACAGAACTGATTGCTCCAGTAGGAAACACCAGTCCAAGGAACCCAGACAGTAACCTGTACATCCAGGAAGGAAAGGACTACGGGGATGCAGGGAGGAAGTGAATACTGCAGCAGTGAAGGCAAGGACATCTACCGTCACGGTAAGATTTTATACAACTGTACTATGTCCTTGCATTCACTGCTGCAGTATTCTTAACATTCGAGAGAGTGACAAAGCTCAATAGGAAGCTTGGGAGGGGGAAGGAGAAAAAAAGACCCCTAAAAAGCCATGGAGAACAGCACTAGCAAAACCGGACCTAGCTCTAGAGATACCATCCAACTTGTACTGCTTAGTAAAGGTATGCACAGAAGACCAGATAGCTGCTTCAATTACAGAATTAGTATCTAAGCCTTTGAAAAAAGCACCAAAAGAAGCCAAGGCTCTAGCAGAATGAGCCTTGACTGAAGGAAGGCTCTTGCCATGAAAGTTGTAACAAAAGGAAATAGTCTTAGAAATTCAAGAAGAAACAGTTTGCTTGGATACAGCTAGACCCAAAGATCTAGGATGAAAAGAAACAAACAATGGATCAGATTTTCGAATACCCTTAGTCTGATCCAAATAAACTGAGTTGCCTATACACATCCAAAGTATGCAGCACCCTCTCACTGACAGACTGGGGAGAGGGGGGAAAAAGTAGGCAGATTAATGACTGATTAAGGGAAAGCTCATTAATCACCTTAGGCACAAAAGTGGAATTAGTGCACAAGGACACCCTTGTTGTCATGAAAAATCAAAAAAGGAGGGAAAGCCATATGAGCCAGTAACTCAGACACCCATCTGGCAGAAGTAAGAGCTAACAACAGAACAGTCTTCCAAGAGCAATGTTGGAAGGAAGCTGAAACAGCAGGCTCCAAAGAAGCCTGAGTCAACTTCTCCAAAACAAAAATAAGATTCCAGGGAGGTGGAACAGGCTTCCTGGAAGGTCTAATATTAATGATGCCTTTGAGAAATTGTTTAACCTCACATCTAGAAGCTAAAGGAGGAGGTAAAGGCAGACAAGCAGAGATGGCTGATAAATGGGTCTTAATAGAAGAACAGGCCAAACCAGCACTGAGGAACTCGCACAAACAAGAGAACAAATGGAACATCCACAGTAAGTAGGTTCAACTTATGAGACAGACACCAAATAAAAAACCTCTTCCATTTGGATAAGCAGCATTTCCAAGTAGTAGGTTTCCTGGCCTCCTGCAGGACTTGCAGCATGTCCTCAGAAAAAAGGTGTCTATGAGGAATCAAAATCCTATCACCCACAATGTCAGTTGAAGCATGGACAGGTGGGGATGGATGAGAGATCCCTTGTCATATGTTATTAGATCCACCCTGTGAGGTAGCTTGTGATGGCTGTCCCTGGCTAGATGCAGAAGTAGAGGGAATCAGTGCTGTCACAGCCAAAAGGGAATCACCAATACGATTTTGGGAACATCATGTTGAATTCTGAACAGGACTTTCATAATGAGAGGAAGGGGAGGGAATACATAAAGAAATTACCTTCCAAGAGAATGATGGTGTCACCTTCCATACCAGAGGATCTGGGACTGACACAAAACCAGAAGAAAGGCAAAAATATCCACTTGAGGAGTACCCAACTGATGAATAATGTCCAGAAACACATTTCTGTGAAGCATCCATTCATGGGACTGAGTTAAATACCTGCTCACGAGTGTCTGCCATAATGTTCTGACCGGAAGGAATATAAATTGCCTGAAGAGTCACTTGATACTTGACAGCAAGATCCCATATCAGAAGTGCCAACCAGCAAAGAAGGTGGGATCTCATTCCTCCCTGTTTGTTGATATACCACATCACTGTGGTATTGTCAGTAATGACTTTGAGAGGTCCTAGAGAGAGAAAACAGGATGAAAGGCCTTAAGGACCAGCAGAAGAGCTGTCATCTCTGACAATGATGTGCTCCCACCGCTGGTGAGGCAACTACACCCCCTGTGCTTTTAGGGAGCCAAAAGTCACCCCCCAACTGATGTCTGAAGTGTCTGTGAAAAATTCCTGAGAGGGAAGAGGAGGATGAAAAGGGATCCTTGCATTCAGAGACAACTGCCAAATCCATCTATGAAGTTCTTATCTGAGACAAGGAAGAAGAGGAACTGCAAAGTCTAGAGGATGTGCATGTTGAAGCCACACTGACTTCAGAAACCACTGAACTTTCTCATGTGAGGTTTGGCCGGAGGGAGTATCAGAATGGTGGATGTCCCGGAGCTCTCGGAAATTCCCTGGCGGTAATGGAAGCCAGAGAAAGAAGAGTGCGAAAGAAAGAAATGAAAGTTAAGGCCTTTGGAGGGGGCAGGGATTCAATCATAGACACTGACTGAATCCTGCAACCCAAAAAAACATGATCCTGAGAAGGAGTCAGAGAAGACTTTTTGAAATTTACTGTGAACCCCAGGCTCTGAAGAAGGGAAATGGCAAAATGAAGATTTTGGAAAAAGAATCACTGGAGAGGATACCTGAATCAACAGATTGTATAAGTAAGGAAATATTTGGATCCCTTGAAGTCTGCAAAAAGCAATCACAGGAGCAAGGCATTTGGTGAATGCCCTGAGGCAGTAGAAAGGTCAAAGGGCAAAGCAGAAATCTGAAAATAGCAGCAAGAAACAGAAATGTAAAACCTTCCTGAAAAGAGGATGGATTGGAATATGGAGGTAAGCATCCTTCAGATCCAGAGACACCATATAGGCCTGAGGGAGAAAGAGAGAAAACAGAATCTGAAGAGAACATTCGAAAGGAAGGCATTTTTAAAAAAGTGTTAAGATGAGAGAGGTCTAGAATAGGTCTCCAAGTGCCCTCTTTTCTTGGCACTAGAAACAGCCTGGAGTAGAACCCTTTCTCCCTTTGAGACACAGATACCTCTTGAATAGTACCCTGAGTCTGAGTTTGAAAAACCTCTGGGAAAAAGGGAAGCTGTTCCCGAGGAGGTTCAGGAATGCCCATAAAAGAAGGGCAGGATTTCCACACCGTGAAATACCCCTGAAGAATGATTGACAGAACCCAAGAATCTTGAGTGACCTGAAGCCAAGCAGAAAAAGAAAGGCAAAGAGAAAGGGGAATGTGGTTGGGACGAGATGGATAGTCATACAGCACCTGGTTTGTCTGGAAAGGAAGGCTTCTAAACCCTTAAAACTGAGTAGCCTTAGCAGGAGGCGCCCATTTGCCACTCTTCTTACCTTTAGTAGAAGGGCGGGAATGTCCACGAACAAAGGCAGGCTTAGAAGGATTGTTTCTCTGAATTTAAGCACAGGAGAAACAAAAACATGTTTAAGCTCTTGTAAAGCCTGATCCTTATCCTGAAAGGACTTGGGCAAACCAGTAACAGCTTCCCCAAACAAAAGTTTAGAATCCAAGGGATTCAACTTAGCTTTAATATCATCAGCTGGAGGCTGGAGCCCAAGCCAAGATTATCTTCTCATAGCTGAGCCAAAAGCAGCAGCCCTAGAAGAGGTATCTGCCACATTATAAATACATTTAATAAAATGATGAATGACTTGAGAGGAAGTCCCTGGCAAGGAATGAGCAGAAGTTTTACCCCCAAACACAGGAAAATCAGAAATAAGTTGATAGGTCTGAGAAAGAAGAGCCAACACATACCCAGACATATGTATCTGATAATTAACAGCCTGAAAACCTAGGGTAGTAGAAGTGTAAACCTTCTTACCGAGCCATTCCATAGTTCTGCCATCTTTGTCAGAAGGCAATAACTTGGGCAAAGGAAGCAATTGAGACAGCTTATCAGAGGCTACAGAGACCAAAAAAGGGTCAGCAGCAGGACATTTACAGAAAAAGATACAATCCTCAGGCACCCTATAGAACCTATCAGGCTTCTTGGGAGCAGGGGGTAAAGAAACCAGAGCATGAAAGGTAGTGGAAAAACATCCAGCAAAGCAGCCAAAACAGAAAGAATAGCTGCAGGTTTAGGAGACTCCAACTGTAGCAACTCATAGTACCTCCAATGGATATCAGGGACCTGAGCACAATCCCACTTAAAAAAATAAAAAAATCCATCATTCTAGAAAGTATATCCCCATGGGAAATTTCCTCAAAAGAAGCATCAGGACTAATAGATTTGCCCTCCTCTGACCCATAGTCCAAAGGAGAAGGAATATGAATAGAATAAGTCACGGATTTGTCATCACAATCCAACTCAGTCTCAGAAGAATCCTGTTCTCAAGGCCTTTAAGAGGACCAAGGAGGAGCAGGAACTGAAACCCCTTGAGGAGGCTTTAAAGACATTAAAGCAGAACAAATTCTCTGAGTGAAAGCCTGCCATTCACTTTGAGGATCTCTATAAGCAGAAGAAACATGTTTACATTTTTGTTTCTTTAAGGGAATGCCCCTCCAAAAAACTGAGACGACTTAGACCCAAGGACGGTAGTTGAGATCTGTAGTAAGAACTTCTTCCCCAACTAAAATCTGAGAAACTCCCCTAAGCCCCTTGGAAAAAAATCAACCATGGTTCCACCTGAATGCTCGAGACAGACCCTGCAAAACCTCATCGGGCGTGCTGCCAGTCGGAACCTCACCAGCCTCCAACACAGTCGTAGTAGAGGAATCTGACAACACAGCCGGGCAAGTCTCTGGGTTTGTACCAACCTTGGGAGAAACACCTGGCAAAAGCTGGACAGTGGAAAATTCTGGCTGTACCTTTTTCACCTTCTTCTCCAACGGTTAACCCTCAGGGTGGGTGATTCCATCCATTGCATCTTTAGCAAGAAGCTTAAGATGCTGGTTCTCAAGATAGAAGGAAAGGGCTGAAAGTCTACTGCGAAAGGTTTTCAGAATGAATGCCTGGCAAACAGAACAAGACATATGGTCATGAGACTCTCCCTAGACAAAAAAGATACTTATTGTGGCGGTCTTTATGGGGAATCTGTCTCCCACACTGGCATTTACCCTTCCTGGATGACATTAACCCCAAGGAGCATAAAAAGGCAAAAGAAAACAAACAAAAAACCCCAGCGGGGCACTTATATGCACTGCAAACAGGCGTAGGTAATCCCTGGAGAATAAAAATGCATTCAAACTGGCAAAACGGACACAGGTAAACAGACCAACAGTGATAAAACGCATTTGGACTGGTGGCAAAGAAGTTCTGTTTCTGGTAATCCTGAATGTCACCTTTATGGCCTACAGTACACGCAAGTGTTTGAGTGACGTTCAGGCATAACTTTAAATGCAGCAGGAAGCCTTTGGTATACTAGCCGGATGATGGGCTTCCACGGAAGTGAATCCCAAATGTTAAGAATACTGCAGCAGTGAATGTAAGGACATCTGTAGTATTACATATACAGACTCTCTAGTTCACATCCAGATATTTTTGTTTTGCATTTTTGGTAACTGAACTCAACATATCTTCTATATATAGTTTCCCGCCCGAACTGCATTTCACTTTCAGATCAGGCTTCTGTAGATTAGAAGGCTCCATGGTGCATAGAGACTGTAATTCAAATGACCCACAATCAATTAGCAGGTCTGGGAGCCAAAGAAGCTGGGGAGGAAGTACGGAAGGGTGAAGGTCCATGTCAGATCACTCATTCTAGGAGAAGAATGGCAGTTTCACTCTATCATGTCTGCCAATAGAAGCCTTTAAGGAGTACAAAGCAGCAGGAGACACAGTGCACTTTCATTCCAAATTTGCAAGATGAAGTATGTATAGGCAGCATTGTGTGACCTCTCACAGAACTGTGTATAACTATGGTAGGGCTGCTGTGGCAAGAAAGTCGTGCCAAGCTTCCAAGGAGGGATAGTCATAGACCAGACAATAAATGCATACATCATTCATGGCTACCTGGATGATGGTCGATTCAGCTAGTCATTCTTGTTTCAGCAAATTGAATGATATTGTGAATGAATTAGAGGAATAAAGCTTGATGGCTGGCAGGTAATAAAGAGGAAAACATCATTAACTAAAAAATACTTCTGGAGGTTAAGTAACATTCTCTACAGTCTCACAAGTGCTTTGTACAGAAATTCTTAAATGCTTTGAAAGGGCACATGGTCTAATTTGCCCTGAACTTCTCTATCACAGATCAGAGAGCTCAAACTCACACCCATCAGGCCTGAAGCAGACCTCAAACCTAGTGTAATTCTAGGTGAGGGAAGCTACTACACCACACTCCTACTGACCATCTTTCCTTCTGTTTTGGAGACTGTGGCCCTCTGCTGAGTGTACTAGTACTCATAAAGCCCTCATGATCTTTTGAGCTGGAACCCTTTCACACCCCCACTACACAAATATTCATAGAATATCTTAAATCCACGCACAACAGCAAACATCCCATTTTCTATTTCAGCTCATCTTTTTTGTGCATTTGTATATGTGCTTGATGCAAAGGCAACTGATCCTTTCTCTTGCAAACGCACAGATTCTATACCATTCATTCTTACAACTACTTGCAACACAACTGTCATAGCTCTTTAAAGCTAAAGCATTTGCAAATAATTTGAGTATTTCAAGACTGCTCCTATTCATAGGTAGGTACTAGGCTATTGGCCCTAGGGCCTATATAAGCCTAGCCAAAGGTACCCTGGCTTTCGCCACCCAAGAAAATTATTTTCCTGTGCCACTGTCGAGCAGAGCCACAGAAGTGATCCCCGGGGTGAATTTCCTATTTCCCATCCAATCATCAAGATTTTTCTTGAAAAGTTCCATTTTTAAGTTGCATGTTGCTCTCACAACATTCTTAGATGCAAAACTTTATCAAATATATTAAGCACAAAATTCAAAATAGGCATCATTCCTAGACAGCTTTGTAATACTGGTTTATCTTTCAATATTGGCACTTCTAAAACAGCTGCCACTTTTTCTGAATCAGGTTTTTGATGTCAGAATATGACCCATGTAGTCAGAATCATAATATAGAGGGATAAAGACTATAGCCCAAATAATCAAGGTTCAATTAGCATCTTGGGCATCTGAAAAGCTAGCTGGGAGAGGATGGGAGTGCCTATCCCAAGGAAGGAGGATGCACACTTGGACACACCTCACAGCTGATCCTTGGTAGAGGCCAGAGAGACACTGGGAAGAAGAACTGTCCACAAGGGCAATAGGCAGGAAACATTTGGCTGAGCTGCCCTGGAGGCAGAACAATATGCCAGAATGTCCACACCCAGACATTAATGAATACATGCAGGGGAGATGGGGAAGCTAGGGCAAACTAAAAAACTCTCTCAAGCTGTGCCCTTGAGCTCCTTACTGGCCTAGTGGATGGTTTAAGTAGAGCCTGAGGGAGACTTAGGCAGGCCAGTGAATGAGGAGAGGAGCTGGTAGCAGCTGATGGTCATCTTTGGGAAGAAGAAAAAAAAAACAACAGTATATATCCAAGGTTACTTTATATTTGTTACATTGATTTTGTATTTTCTTCTCTTCCAATTGAAATTATGCTATCTTAATCTTTTCCAGAAGCTGTATTAGTCTCTTGCTATGCTCTACTTATGTCTGACTGGAAATGTATATATCATCAGTTATGTTTACAATACCATCCAATCTTTCACTTATTTGGACAATAGCTCTTTGGACCACTACTAGTGCTAATGAAATATCAAATGGAATTCTGATGAATATGTATCTTTGTAATGGTGCATTAAATGCAGACAATTTGGAAATTTATTCATCAGAAATCCTGTTTTGCAGCTGATACTGAGAAAAAAACTTAGCTGGTATCGTTGAAATCACTTCTTTAGTTTTAAGCAATGGATAATGCTCTTCTTTAATCATGTTACTCAGATCATGCAAATTAATATAAATTGGAATCTTGCATTTATTTACAACTCTGACCATACTATTAATCTATTCTGTTGGCTCTAATTGCTTCTTAATAATATCTAGGCTCTACACTATTTCAGTTCCTGTTGTTTTCAATTCCATTTTAACTTTATTTATGAATGCTACAGGTATTTTTACCCAAACATGGATCACTGACATAACATTTGGATATTCTCATGGTAATCTTCCTGAGCCTGTAAGTAAACCAGCAAAATTATGCTAGTATCTAAGGTGTCTGCTTCACATTGCATTTAATATGCAATCAATGACTAGGACTCAGAGATGCGTAGCTCACTGTGCAGCATATTAGCATGGGTGATGGCAATGAGGAGGGTGTGGACAATTCTGAGACTGAGCACAGTCATACAAGGATCAAAATGCATGGCATGCAGCTCATGCTAATGACAGCATGATGACATGGAAATAAGAAAGTCCTTGGAGATAAGCCATATGGGTTATACAAATGATGATACCCAAAATGGTGGAGATATTCAGAAATATAAAAAACTGGTATGCTGCACTGTGGCACGCATCCATCTTAATGCAAAATAAATGATAATACCTGAAGGTAGTGATGCTTGCAGTAGCAGGATCACTAGCATAGCAGCATATTATTAGTAACCACCATCAGAGTCAGTGCTAGCAATGTTTCACACACTGGACATCTACATGACTAGAGGAGGTAGAGACAGCACAAGGCCTACCACTAATTTACATACCAATAGATGGTAGATCATCTGAGTGGATGGGGGAGACTGTAAAATACTTTGCCAAACTGTATTTCTACAAGTAGAACCAGGGGATGTCTAACTTGCCCATTCCTGTGGGTACTAAAGGATGTGTTGCATTAACCATCAGGGACCTTTCAGTGACCTACAGGGGACACATTAGAACTATTGCAGTTGTCAAACTCAAGAATCTTAAAATCAGTTCAACATTCTGCTACAGCAAGTTGAACAGCATATCTGTTTCCACACTACAACAGAGGAGAGAACCAGTGCTAGCAAAATATGGGTATTTTAAGAAATAGCCCATTGCTCTGAGGTTGATGGAGTCACAGGCTGCACATGCATTGTCATCAAGGTCCCACCTTGTGCAGAGGCCCTGTTATATATCAACAGGAAGTGCTTCCACTCCCTAAATTATCAGATGGTCTTTAATATCCAGGGTATTGTTTACAATGCATTCATGCACCACCCCAGGCAGTTCACATGATTCACAGATTTGACATGTCTCATCTATGCCAAAGGTTCCTCCAAAGGGACTCCCCAGTGGGTTATCTGGTTGGTAGGGACATACATATGCTAAACAGACATATAGACAGTGCTATAACATAAGTATCATGCAAGCAGGGAGCAGGCCACATATAATATGCTATTATTGTGCAGTGGAGGCAATACTAGATATGCCCTATATCCATGGGTGATGACCCCCATATGCCAGACAATGTAGAAAATGGGCTATAAAGAAGTTATGGTGCTGCATGTGTTTAGACTGCTGAAAGGAATGTCTAGAATCCTCACAATGGAACAGTAATCCTCTACATCCAGGCCAAAACTCCATATCTCCCACCCAGGTAATGTTCATTCTGATCCCTGAGACATTAGTAAGGTATTTATCTGCTCTCGTCTTGTTATCTGAATCATATTTGCTTTATCTTGCTACTATCCGTCATACAGCCATTCAGACACTAATTGCTTCTTTAATGCATTGTATATAATGTTTTCTTGATATTTTTAACAGGGCTAAAGAGTCATGGGTATCAGAACTGTGGTGTGACTTATTCAAGCTATACCTGTGTCTTATAATTTTGTTTATATCACATGCACGCTCCAGTCCATTTCCTGGTGGTATTTGTATGCAATTCTAAGACTACAAGCTTATACCATAGATACAACTGCCTTATTATAGCAGTTTCATTGTCTGCCAAGAGTGTGTGTACTATCCTTGCCCGTTACTCCTTGTTTTACTTTAGCATTCCTATCTTTTGAGCTCAGTTAGTTAACATGCTAGTACATGCCTCAAACCCTCGTCCTAGGCTTTTCTGAAGCCACCCAGACTTTAGCATTGTTTTTTTTGTTTTTTTTTTTTACTAACTAGAACACGGTTTTCTTCTCATGTCTGCTCATATTTAAAGAAACCCATCCGGTTTTATTCATAGCTGTTTATGGAATTGAGAGTAAAACCATATACTGTCTTGTAATGTCTGTTTGTAGTTAAGCTAGTCGCCTGAGCTTTGAAAGGCATTAATCTGTTTAAAACTGAAGTCATATGCTCTGCTGAAACATCTGTTCACAGATAAGCTAGAGAACTGGTATGACTGAATGATATCCACAAGTAAAGACTACAGTCACTTGGTTTTCTTTCTTTGAAAGGTCTGGTTGCAGTTAAAGCCATTTTCCCCGGCTATACTTTGCAGCATTATTGGGTTACTTGTTCCATACTGTTAAACTTTGTTATTCATACCCGAGTGCAAATAGCCTTTTCCAGTTTTTGAATTGTTGGCAGTAGAACTGTAGCAGAGAATAACTAGCATTTCCTGCTCATCAGTGAACCCTTGTCTATCAAGTGCCTGTTTTTACCTTGACTGTACAAATATTAAGGTAGTCCACTGTATCTAAGGGGTCTATATCACCATATCAAATGGTGATAAGTTTGAACACCCTTTGTTCGAACCAAAAAGTCCGAAAACCCTAAACAGTGAACTCACGGAACAGTGATTTTTTTCTCAGGGAAAGAAATTGCTGCGCTGTGAAAAAAAGAAAATCACAACTTTAAAACAAACTAAAGTGGGTGAGCTTCACCCCCCCCACAACCCCAAACATGGGCCCCCACTTAAATATACCAACTCCGAGATCGCACTACAGTGGAGGAAATAGCAAAGCCCTGAAGACGGCCCACCGATTTTTTTTCCCTGGGCAAAAAATCGATGTTCTGTAACTTTGCGGTTTAGGGCTTTTGGACTTTTCGGTTCAAAGAAAGGGCATTTGAACTCATCACCATTTGATGTGGTGATAGAGACCCGTATCTAAGATGTGATATGATTTATGCTGCACAATGTACAACATGGCATGGTTTCTTCTATGAACAAATGCCTAAACTGTTCAATTTTCATCTTAGCAGAAAAATGTCTTTGTAAGGATTGTAAAGTGCCCTGATATTGTAACCCTCCCTCTGCTGTTTGCCCAAAAACCCCACCTAATCCCTCTCCCTATATAATCTATGATCTCCTTTCTAGTAATCGACCCTACTACTTTCTGCTCCTCCCTGCCACACTGCTCATAATCTTTTTTCTATTGCTCCTTTTCATAGGCCAAGGACCCAGTATTTTTCATCCCAACTCCACCTGCCACAATATACAACAGCCTGAAGCACAAGCCATTACATCAAGTAAAGGACGCCAGCAAGCTCCTACAGGCCTTTAAACTAAGCTAATGTATGTTATTCAGCTGCAGTAAAGTTTAAAACTCTATTCCACCACTTAGCTGATTTGCACATCACCTGCCCCCCCCCCCAACTAACAGGAAGTTAAAAATAATTATTTCTTTACTTCCCCACATCTAACCACCTCCCCCTATCCCACTCCTCTCCCACCCACACCATCTCCCAAATTACAACTAAAATAGACTTTAGAATCATATTATTTCACTATTTCCCCCGCTCCCTTCTTGTAGTCTTAAGCCACCTGAAAGCCCTCCATTCAGTTTCAACCATAAGACTTCATACAAAATCACTTACAGGAACAAACTTTGCAATTTCCCACCTATTGTAAGTATAAACTGTCTTAGAAATCCAATGATATACTTACAGATTGTTTTCTTAGCTTTTCAGATATTTGAGGTCCTGGATCATGCCGAAATTCTAATCGGAACTGTACAAATTAAAAAAACAAAACAAATATACATTGTTGGACTATATATACCCACTGGGCAAAACATCCAAACTATGAAGATATCCTCTCCTGGTAAACATCAGTAATGAAACTATAATTATGGGAGATATCAATATCAACTGGCAAAATCTGAGGATTGGCTCCCCTACTAATAGCATAAACCTCTGTGGTTATACCCAGGTCATTACAAAAGCCATCAGTATGCATAACAATACCCTAGGTGCAACTTGACTGGATACTAGTTTGTAATCTTTACAAAAACTCTAATCCCCTCACTACCTAAAACTCTTAAGTGACCACATACCCATATTCATATGTAGATCCATACCACAAACTACAAGAACCCACTTTTACAAAACTACCAGAAATATTAGAAACTTTGACCAGCAAAAGTTTAATAAACCCTAAAACACACACTAACAGGAACTCACTTACACTATCACTAGAAGATGCCCTTGAATGCTTCAACAATGCATTTCTAAATACTCTCGACAGCCTAGCCCCCTTCTGCACCAAAAGAATAAAAACTAACCATGCTCCCTGGCTAACAAAAAAAATACCAAACAACATTTACAAGACAGAGATACAGCCTGGAAGGAATGGCACAATAACAAATCCGGTGCTAACCTAATCAAATATAGCTATGAAAAAAAAAAAACTTTTCCAACCAATTGGCAAACCACAAAAACAACCCAAAACAATTATGGAAATACATCTTAAACCTCCTTACCACAAGCACTAAACTCCATCACCACGCCCTGACAAGACTCCCTCAGTGACAGCCAACCGGTTTAACCCTCATTTTATAGATAGCATAAACAAACTGTTAACAAATCCCACTGCCGCAACTACCTCAAGCCCCATCTCTGATCCCCTTTCACCTTTATCTCATGACTTCTGCACAAACAAAAAAAAAAAAAAAACCTTCACCTCCTCAGCAAACTAGTACTACATCTTCTATCCCCTTTTCTCTTAAACCTGTCTCTACTTCTCTCATTCAAAAACTACTTCAAAAACTAAAACCATGCACCCTCTCCTCTGACAACATCCCCACTGAATACTTAAAACTTGCTGCAGAAGATATAGCATATCCTGTCAGCATCCTTATAAAATCGCTCCATAGCGGAGTTCAATGTCCCTAACCTCTGGAAAAACTCTATCATCACCCCTTTACATAAAGGGGGGCAACTTCAATGAACTATCCAATTATCGTCCAATCACCATCCTCTTTCCAAACTCCTGGAAAAATGCATACATAGGCAATTGCTTCACCATCTTACCCAAAACAAACTAATTACACCTACCCAACATGGCTTTCGCCCATCACACAGCACCACCACTGCCCTAATCTCCTTCATGGACACTGTGTCCATATCCATTGACTCTGGTAATATCACCTCTGTCTTACTACTAGACTTATCAAAGGCATTTGACACAGTGTCCCACAACAAAATTCTTTATCAGCTATCCATTGTAGGCTGCACCCCACCATCCCTCCAATGGTTTGCAAGCTACCTATCCAACCATCAGTAATGTGTTAAATGGCAAAATAAAGTATCCCAATATCAAACCAACACAACTGGGGTACCACAAGGGTCCATACCTGGACCCTTACTCTTCAATGTTGTTTTCACCAACAACCTTCACACCTCATCACCCCTTAGCTCCATTATTCAATATACAGATGAAACTACCATCATTTCCTTCTCCAACAACATACAATATCTCCAACAACTCACCCAAACCACCTTCACCTCAATAAAGATGTGGCTGAGAGAAGCACAGCTACTCCTAAATCCAAAAAAAAAAAAACAAAAAAAACAAACAAAACTCTAGCTTTTCTCGGCAAAACCAATCATATTTGACTTTAAAGTATTCTCTCAGGATAACAGAGAAATTAAAACACTTCCCACAGCTATGCTACTAGGCATTACCACAGAAAAACTAACTTTCGAACACCACATCTGCAATAACATTAAAAAACACATCAAACTAAGAACCCCCCATAGACAAAAAAAACTTTCTTGGATAACCACCAGAAAAAATCCTTGCCGACACCAATTTGCTTCCCTCTCTCTCTTATATGCAGCCCCCTTATACACCAATTTGCAATCTTCTCTTAAAAACAAGTTCCAATCCTGCTACCACAAAATTGCCAAATTTGCCACAGACTACTCTTACCTTTCCCATCACTGCCTAGCTCTGAAAGAACTAAACTGGCTCGAAATCACCACCTAAACCTAGTTCAGCGGTCTACTGCACATAAAATGATATATACACCTGATAGTTGCACAGACCTCAAATCTGTCCTAAAACCCTACATCCCTAGCAGAGTCCTCTACTATATATATATATATATATATATATATATATATATATATATATATATATGTAATTATTTGCAATCAGACCTGCCCCTGCTCCTTCCATAACAGGTAAACTCCATCCACTCACTGGGGCCCTTCCCTTCTACCTCTAGAGAACCCTAGACCATGAATTTCTTCCACTAACCATTACCATAGCGAACTAAGAAACTTTATGTATTTCTACACTCTTAACTATTCCCATCCTACACCACAATTCTTCTAAGCATATGCTTGCTTCTAATATTCTGACCCTCTGCCTGACCCCCACTCTTTATCTTAATCCTACCACATTAAAAAAAAAGTTGTAATCTACCACATCACTTTTATTTAGTATTGCCTAGCTAGTATATGTTTTATTATTGTATTTACCTCTCTGTACTTATTTAGTATTCATTACTTTTTTAATGTGTGCTTTAATACTTGCTATTGTCTTGTTCATGTATAATGTCTTAACTTTCATGTAACCTTTGGAGTTTTCCTCCCCAGGCCTCCACCGAAAATGGGTTCCTGACCCAGTCGAACTTTCCCAGTAACATAAATAAATAAATAAATATATATATATATATATATATATATATATATATATATATAGTGTAGACATCTAAAGCAAAATTTTGTTGGTCATGCTGTGCTGCACAACATGGCATTGTTGAAATAGATGGGGTAAGCAAGTGAACATCTTGGCAGGAACAAGCAAAATCAGAAGGGCAGTTTGGACAGTCAGGGAAGAACATGCAGCAGCAGTACCACATCTAAGGCAAAAGTGGGCATAACACATTGCAGCACTGGGCATCTAGTCCACAACTATGTGCCAAGACACAGATGACATACAATAAAATGATGCATATATTATCACACTTAAAACTATGCTGGAGAGCAGTGCATGGTCTGGCCATGCTGTGCATTAGACATCACCTTACCAACACAAGTTAGGGAGTGAGCAGAGCAGAGTAATCATCACTTGCATTAGTAGTGGGACACAGTGATAGGTGAGTGCAGTGGTCATAAGAGATGAGCACAGCACACATTAATTGTAAGATATGGGGAGTCAGGGATCAAATGTTTCAGTGGTGGGATCAAGATGCCATATCATGACTACTGGTGGTGTTCACTGTGTTAGCTTGTTATTCCAAACCTTGATGGTGCCCATGGTAGGAAAGGTGTGGAATTTTGGGAATGTGCAAATGCTCCCTAACAAGACATACTTTGTGCTGATCCTGATAAGCACCATTATCCACATGTGGCTAATGCCCATGAACTAGGGGTGGGCAGGCTGTGTGCCCAAAAATGACAGGCATAGGAAACTACAGCAATGTTTGCATGCAGCCTGATGACATATCCCAGATGTTGATGCTGGAAAAGCAGAGTCACCCATAACCAGGGGTGACAGCCTCTCTACCCACAGGTTACAACAATGCTGTCCCAATAGCTGTCTGTGTAGTGCAACGTGGGATTTTCTGTGGCTGACCTCCTCATATTTGAATCCTCCCACAGCCACAGAGTGCAAGGTCTCTTGAGGCAAGCCAGACAGCTTTTGCAATGCATCTCATGGAGACAAATGGAGGCTACATTTGCCACCAGCGACCTCTGCAGGGCTGTGTGCTCCCTGTCTGTATAACCCCAGTCACTGTGCAATTTGGAGTGCAGTGTGTCAGAAGCCATAGAATACACTTACTATCTCCGCAGTGCTGTGAGTAGCAGTTTATGCCTGGACCACTGCCCTGCACATCTGCTGCTGTGACACCTCTTCCATCTAAGTTTAAAGGTACAGTTTCTGATAAATACCTTTCCAATTCACTCTATGAAATGTTCCTTCTGGTCTAAGAGTGAGCCTGTCCCTGGCATACAGTTGTTGTCTGTCAGGCTACCTACTTCTCAAGTCTCATAGCAGTCCCAAAAACTTCTCAACTGTTCACTGCTAAAGCCAACTATTACATCTCCCAGTTATTTCCATACTCATTGTGTTGGGTTATATAAATGGTAACAGTTACAAGAATGCTATCTTGAGCTGATGTCTCTCTGTGCCACTTCTCTGGCAGTGATTGTTACCACGTCTGATGAGTCACCGGTGCCTACATGCACTACAATATATATCCACCCCCTCACTCTTGGTGACCACTTTGGATACCTCTTCTCCAATTTACAAAATCTAAATCTCAGCATTAGTTTTACTGCAGTCTAGCTAAGCACTACCATATCTAGCTCTCATATTCTCCCTTAAAGCTTTTCCATTCTTTTAATCACTCAGCTACATCCTTCTACAAGTGTTATCCCTGACCTGCTAAGTAAATACTAGTCAATTGACAAGTAGATAATGGGTAATTAAGAATAACAGACTACCAACTATCACTTAATTTATCTTAACCATGGCAGTGAGAAAGCATGCACCAAAAGCTCAATTCTGATGCAAATTCAGAGATCTTTAAGAAGCAACCATTTTATATCCAATTGTATTCAGATACCACATACATAATAAGTTTGTTTTCGTTTTGAGAAATTAAGTACAAAGGGAGACTGGCAGAAGTACACTTAAAAGGAAAGACAATAATATGTATACAGCCCCATACTTTACATATCCACAATAAGGTTGCTTCTTACCTTAAAAAAGTCATTTCAAAGGTTAAAGGAGGAAACTAAAAATATTAGACCTACTTAATTTAACAAAGATACTCTTTAATATAGGTTTCAATATAATTTTAAGTGATGTACACAAATTACAACTTAGAAAATAAATCTGCAAGGTCTAAAAGAGATGCACTGCTTTCAAGCAAGGCTGAGAATAATTGATGCCTTATTTTTTTCAAGTAACACAATAATAATGTACTGTCTGCATTCACCTGAATAAGTCCTAATGCCAACATTGGTTCCAGAGGTCTTTGGCCTACAGATACTGAAAGATTTATCTATTTGACTATAAAAGTGCCATCTGACTATTTTACCTGTATCATGTACTTTCAGCATAAAACTCAGACATTTTCATAACCTGATAGTACTACTTATTTATACAATGAACAGTAAAAGAAAGAATGCTGACAATCAGATATCATTGCATTAGTAATCTAGAGTACAGATAGTAGCACATATAAAAGTCATTTGCAAACTGAACAGTCAAAGCAACTGCTCTTACTGTTCTCTGCACTGCACTGCATATTCTACACTCTGATTCTGTATTCTGAACTTTTATAAAATTCATGTCTTATCTACCTTTTCTCTATATCCTGCACTCACTTCCTCAGCCTCGATTCCCACACTTTGAACCTGTAAATCTTAAGAAGACTTGTTATTAGTCCAGATGGCCTAATCTACAAAAGTTTCTAGATTGTCTGTTCTACCCTCAAATGTCACTCTAACTCAGAATAAAAAATGTTCAGGAGAAGCTTGGAGTTCTGCACGTATTTATTAGTATTTGACCTGAAGGTCACAGACTACAGCTCCGCAGTACTTTTCCACTGAAGCTGCCTAATCATCATCATCATCATAATGATCAACCCCCTTTTTCCCCAGTCTGTACATGGGGTTGGGTTGTCATATTAACTGTCGCAATTTCTATTGATTCAATCCAACACTCCTATCTGACTGTCACAGATCTTCTCTCTCACAATCCATCCACGTCTTTGCTACGTGCCCTTGTTTCCTCTGGCCTTCTACCTGTCTGTTCCAAATCTTCTTCACTAGATTGTCTTCTGCTTTTCTGCACATTTGCCTGAACCATTATCTGTTATCTTTGATCTTTTCTGCAATTGGAGATACTTTGACTTCTTATGTCCTGATTTCTTCATCTGTACCACAGTGTACACATCCTACCACCCATCTCAGTCACTTCCTTTCCTTAACCTCTAGCTTCCTCATCTGCTCTGCCTTTACTGCCCACATTTCTATACCATACGGTAGTATTAGTTGCATCACTGTTTTGTACACCTTACTTTTCAGATACTTTTGCATTCTGCTGCCTTATACTATACTTGACACTATGCCAGTTGGCTGCAGCCACTCTGATTCTTGCTTTGACCTCTTCATTAAGACTTCCCTTCTCCTCAGCCACCCCTCCCAGATACCTGAAGCTGTTAACCTGCTCCACTATCATCCCTTCTATCTCAATTCTAAACTTCTACTGATTTACCCAATTTGCTGCCATTACCAGTGTCTTCTCTGTACTTAGTTTCAATCCATGTGCCTTCAGTTTTGCATTTCATTCCCCTATCCTTTGCTGAAGTTCAGAGTCTGCCTGTAATGCCACATTGTCCGCATACAGCAACTTTACTGATTTGTCATCTCCAACCTGCTTGCTAATGTAATCCATCACCAGTATGACCAGTAAGACTGAACACTGCTCGTACCAGAGTCATTGGGTCTTTATACAGAGCCTGCACTAATTCTACCAGCGTTTCTGGTACTTTGAACCACTGCAGGATGGCCCAAATCAGCTTTCTTGGAACCTGGTCATATGCTTTCTCCAAGTCTACGAATGCCCAATTGGACTCCTTCCTCATCTCTAGCTTCTTCTCAACTATCTGCCTCACTCCAAACACTGAGTAATCTGTGCTGGATCCTGATTTGAATCTGAACTGCTCATCTTCCATCTCACTTTTTACTACTCTCTGTATCTGTTTATCACCTGCTCCTGAACTTTCATGCAGTGTGACAGGAATTTAATATCTCTGTACCGCCCACAGTTGTGGATGTCCCCTTTGTTCTTGTACGCTGACTGAGGCAACCAGTGGTTTATGCTTTGATCTGTACACTGGCACAAGTTGCTTATTCTCCAGTCATCTGGGATACACATTAACCTCTACATTGCCATGAGTACCCTCAGAAGCCATTTCTTCCCTATCTCACCCAGCATCTTTATCATAACTGCTGTGACCTCATCTAAGCCTTCTGCTTTCCCTGACCTCATTTTCCTTAGTGCTATTCTTACTTCTTCTAGGGTGGGCTCCCCTTCTTTCATCGTAAGCTGTGTCTGGAGAAGTACAGCTTCTGTGGGGTTTTCCTCATTCTGAAGCTGCTGGAAGTACTCCTTCAATCTGCCTTTGATGTCCTGTGGACTGGTGAGCAGGTTGTTACAGGCATCCCTTATGAAGGGCATCTGACTATCTTAACCTTACAAGCTGACATACTTTCTTTGGGCCACTTACTGAGTCACCTTCCAGAAGCTGGTAGAGTGCCTCTGATGCCCTATTCTTTGCTACTGCAACTCCTTTCTTAGCCTCTTGTTAGCCAATCAATATTCCTTCCTAGCCTGGTCAGTCTTTTCTATCTAAACAAATACATTTCTGTATCTGACGAATGCCTCTGGAAAAGGAGTCTGTAAAAGCTCTACAACACAACATCCGGACATCAGCTGGAGAACACAAACAAAGCTGCTACCATGCCTCTGGAAAATTCTGCAACTACTCCCAAAATGATGCTATTACAGTTCTTGGGGAGAAGTGACAGTAAACTAGTCTTCATCTCTTTCTGGAAATTGTTTTGGGGAGGACCTGAACTACCACTTTCCATCTTGCTGCTACAGATGAGGATGACTCCTGTAAAATGGTCACTTTGGAAGAAACAGGTTCTTGAGTAATGTTATGCTGGATCTGGAAATATTTTGATTTCCTCATCTGGCCTTTTTTAGTAAATTTATTGAAGATATTGTATGCTGGTTTATCAATATAGAAAGAGCTGTTGCTCTCCAAACGCATATACAGAATCATATACACACAATATGATACGACTTCAAGCCTTGTCAGCCACTGAGAGACTGCCACTTCTGCCCAGTAAAATGCAATGTTTTAATGGCATCATGAATTTGTGTCACAATGAAGATTCGGTGTCCGGTTTGTAAAATAGATAACTTATTGTTCATGGTGACAAACTGAAGGAGGCAAACACTCTCAGTGATTCTGTCAAATGCCCTTGATTTTTCTAACTGCTCAAAGAGTTAGAAAGGGTACAGTCTCATTTCATACTTTCTTCATATTAATAGTGGCTGAATTGACTTTTAAGAGGGATGGTCTTTCTTGGGATGACTTGTACATATTGTGTGACTGTTTTGGAGATGAAGATTTATATCAGGACTCTTAATTATGACATTAGTTAAGTCTTAAAAATCCCAGTCATATGTGGTAGAGCCATATCTCATTCCTCCTTCCTAAAGTCAAGTCATCTTTGATAAGTAGATGAGAAGCCTTTAGACTCCTGACAAAATATTTTCTCTTAAGGCCAACAGCTTCTTCAGGTGTCATATGGCACTGACACAATGGATAGCACATTGGACTTTTAGTAAAATGTTAAGGGGTAGGGAGATGGTATAATGGTTAAGGTGTTTACTTCACAGATACAAGGTACAGAGTTTGATTCTTACCTTTAACGGAAATTTGCTAGGCTTAAAATTGCCCACAAGGGTAGCTAGACGAGTACTTGCATATGTACCTATGACTCTATCATGTCCCCTGGGAGGAGGTGGGCCCTGAGGACTGTTTCCTTTCATCATCATGTCAGTGATGAAGAACCTACCAAGCAAACTAAAATCTCCAATGAAGGAAATCGTTTTCTTTTCTTTTTCTGTACAACTTTAGTTGACAGACTGGAACAGGTTCAACCTACATTAGGCAGCTTGCAAATGGCCTTCACTTGAGGGTAGATGCTGTCCTAAGTTGGGCCGGCTTTATACACCTGGAAGTGAAACAGAACTGACTGAGCTGAATACTGCAATATTTTGAACATATTTCCAAAATAAAAAAAACTGTATGAAACTGCAATGGTGGTACACCTGTGGAGGTTGAGAGGTTGAACATGTGTTGGTGCTAGAAATGGTGTAGACTGCAGTAGCTGCAAGTATAAGAAATACATTGATACCTACACTTGTGCTTGTTCCAGAAGTTTTTTATGAACCAGCATTTCATATCGACTTCCAGAGACTGCTGCTAAAATAACTCCACCATAATGCACCAATCTTATTTTATTTATTTAAAGTTTGGTACTCAAGTGAATGTCATTTCAGTGACCCTTTTCAGTTGCATCCTTGGCCAAAGGCTACTATTCAACAACAATACAAATTAGTGGTGAAGAGAGTACTCAACAAAACAAGCTCGGTGAATAAAAAAGTTATGTTCTTACCATAACATTCCATGTGTGTTGTCCATCTCATTCTTTATTCTCACGTATGGAAGCACTACAGCAAGTACTCTCTGTGGTTAGAATAGGCTGCAAAGAATACAGGCAAGATGGCAGCACTTTAAGGCAAAAGTAATCTATATTTTTGGAGTATTTTTTCACAAAGCTGTCATCATCATGGCATCCTTGCCACACTCTAAGAGGGTCCTGCATTAATCCTGTGCCTTCCTTGGCAGACAAAGATACTTATTTTACTATACTGCATTTTGTTTCACTGTATTAGAGTGATTAGGTCATACGGTATGAATTAAGGATCTATAACTATGGATTTGCACTTTCTTACTATCTCTGCAGCCAGCTTGGTGGAGTTGGGCATCCTGAAGCAATGCAGCAATTATCTCATTCTTACTGACAACCACCTAATTCTAAAGCAAACCGATACAGTATAAGACAGATATAGTTACACAATGTTATTGGAGGCAAGCCTCTAACTTACAAACAGAAACAACAAAACAGGTTGTCGGTAACACACACACTACAGATAGTATAGACCAGACATAGACCCATATAAGCTTAGGGTTTTATATGAGATGTCACACACAAAACAAGTATCCTCAGCAACCTCTTGGGTGCTCTGCTAAGACAACATGCACCAAGACATACAGTGTCACTGCAAGGTGTCTTAACCTCTAAGCCCATAAGGCAAACTACCACACAACACAATATTTTAGTCACAAGAGACTCTGTTGAGAGACACACAGTTGTTCAACTCACCAGGCTGAGCAAACAGAGAGTAACAGGTAGCTGCCTGGAGCTACAAGATCCCACATGCAATGAAGTCAGTGCACCACAAGTACCAGTATGACTCCTTCATAGGCCATGTGAAAGTAAATGACCGGAGGTGCATCTCCCTGGACTATATGATGAGAGACATGATAGAGCTCTTGGACTATGCTTCCCAGTCCGACAAGAACACACCATTGAGGAAGAATATATATACTTTTAAAGAAACTGAGGAATTCCAGTTTCTATCTTGATGAAAATCTGAGATGGCAGCTTTAATGCACGAATAACTTAATCCAATCTGAAAATTATCTCTGAAATACTCTAGTACTGTAGAAATGGAAGCAGAAAAAGGACTTAAGCTCTTTGATATAGCCAGAGTCGAGGAATCATTTTGTCTTCTCCAACAATGATGCCACAGTACCAACAGAAGACAATGGAGTTTAGTAATTGCTTAGTTTTTGGTGTCACTTCAAGGAGGTACAATATGGTAGATAGACCCTGCTGCTTTGTCAGGGATAGTCTGCACCTGTCCCCCCAGAGATTTCTGAATATTGGCTGAAACCTTGTCCATTCCCATAGCACGTTTGTAGTAAGTGCCAGCTTGATAAACCTACCAGCATATTTAAACTGACTCAGAATAATCTAAAGTTGTTACTGCTCAATGCCAGGAGTCTAAACAGGAAACTCCACTCCCTGCAAGCTCTCCTCATACTGGAGGATACAAACATCTGTGCAGTTACTGAAACTTGGTTTAAAGCCACAGAGGATATCCCAGTAGTGCAAGGCTACAACGTCTTCCACACATTTAGACCAGCTACATACTGCACAGGCAGGGTCTAAAGTTGGAAAAGTCTCACTTTATATCAAACACAAATACACCTCAAAGCTGGTATGGCACACTTGAGCCTCTCCATGTCCAATGTACCATAAGTAAAGTCCCATACCATATCCTTGCAAGCAAAAGAGCCCCCTTCATGACCCAGGAAACCAATACCACATAAGTGGATGCACAAAAGACCCTCCACATTCAACCCAATATTCATGGGAGATTTTAACTACCTCAGCATTAATTAAGAGTCAAACATGACCTCAAATATGAATCCCCAAAGATTCCTGCAGTTTAACACAAACGTCTTTGAACAGCTTAGTCTGCACACTCACCAGGGCTATAAACATCCTTGAACTGGTCCTCATAAATAAGGGGGAATGATGCACTCTCCTTTTTGTAAAGTTTTCACTGGTCCGGTCAAACCACAAATGCTGTCTCCTTTGAAATAAACACTAAGCCCATGACCCCAGAACATTTAAAAACAATTCTGAGGCTAACTACTGCCTGCTAAGTGACAGTTTAGCAAAATTCCACGCCCCCTTAAACCATAAGAACACAGCTGTCTATGTGGTGTGCAATTGCGTAAATAGCTACATAGAGACAGGTGTACCTACCAAAGGTAAACATAGGACAACCACCAAAAACAAGCCACCAAGGTGGAATCTCAGTATAAACAGGCTGCATAAGAAAAGAAAATTGTGTCCAAAAACATGATAGACATTGCCTAGCAAGGTAAAAACTCTCTCATCAATCTGAACAAGGAACTTAGGGGACTAATCAAGTCCACCAAAGTAAAATTTCAGATAAAAATAACCTCCAAAGCTAAGGGCGACCATAAGGTTTTCTTCAGTTATGCCTGCAACCTTAACGGCAATACCAAACAATGTGCTGAACTCATGGTGAATGGAACAGCCTATAAAGAAAGAGTCAGAGAACAGAATAAATTTGATAAATATGGCCCCAGTTTTACACCGGTTTCAAACTCAGTCACTCCCAGGAAACACCCTCCACAATTTCTCCACCAACTAAGGAGTAGGTCCACACTGAGCTCTGTAATGCCAAGAACACCGCTTTTATGGGTCCTGATAATATCCCAGGATTCCTCCTTTTTTAATTTCTCCAAATCTTTTGGGTTTATAAATACCATGACAGGAATGAACTCCATTCCTATGTCAAAGTATGATTAAAGTTCATGAAATTAGTATTGTTTCAAACCTTGATGTTAGACAGAAGTGCTCTTCGCAGCACCAGCAATCTGCCCAGTAATGATTCCCTCTGTAATTTGTATGGAGGTGCATGTATTGGTAACATATCTAAAAAAATGGTAACATATCTAAGTAAGATCATAAATTCTTATGAATAAGACCCGTTGCTCCTACTACTACTGGAACTGTACTAGTGAACACAAATTTTTTATTTGAAGCTTCTGACAGTTTTTCTTGTGGAAGTATTTTTTTTCCTCTAATTTCCCTCTTATTCTTTTTGTGCATCTTCTGTCTGAAAATTCTCGGCTTCTTGCATAATAGTAACAGTACATAATTTCTTTCTTATCCTCAATACTTCATTCTATCATCTTTATAGCTCTTTTTTGGCCCATCAGTTTTTGTGGACTGCCATTTCCTTCAACAGTGAGGCCATCCTCCTGAACAGTATGAAACATTACTAGTCAGGTCTGCCAGAATTTCTGTTTAACCATATCCTCCACACTGCCTTCATGCCAAATGAATGGAGGACTGCAACGGTTATTCCTCTGCATAAAGGGGCCTTCCATGGACCCAGGAAACTACAGACCCATAATTCTGACTATTCTTATAAGAAGGCCATAGAAAGAATTATCATTGATCTGATAAACAATGACATAGAAAACCTACAAACACCGGACACTACTCAGTTCAGTTTTGTTGAAGGCAGGTCATGCCTACCTAACCTGCTGCAGTTCTTAAAGAAGGTTCACCAAAGCTATTGACGAGGGCAACACAGTACACACTGCTTACCTCTACCACGCCAAAATGTTCAACACAATACTTCACTCTGCATTTTAGATAAACTTACAAAATTAGGCATAAATCACATATCACCCAATGGATAGTAGGCTGGCTCACAAATAGGACACAAGAAATTAGGATGGGGAATCCACCTCCATAAACAGGCCAGTCATTAGTGGAGTCCAACAGGAATAGGTGCTGGGGCCTCTCCATTTTGGCATCTACTTCTCTGAAGTCAAAGCAAACATTAAGGGTCTCTGGGTGCACAAGTCTGCAGATAACTGTTATTTAGGCACTGTCAGTGAATCCTCTAAAGATACAGATATCCCTCAAGAGGATCTAACACACACAACCAACTAGTGGCAGAGACATGGACTAAAAATCAATGAGAACAATGCATAATAATCTTTGGAAAGAAGGCCACCCCTAGGAATGACCACATTGATAATACACCCCTAAAACACAACCCAATAGTCAGTGATCTGGGAATGTATATTGACAGTAACCTGACCTTTGACCACCACATGTCTACTATAAGTGAAGACATCATTCTACACTGCACAACTTGCAAATAAGTGTATGGCATCCAGGTTCAAGGTCGTCAATGTTCTGCTGTACACAGCTCTTAGATCAGTCATAGAATACAAAGCACCCTTTGATACGTGCTTAACCAGACACTTGCAACAGCTTCTGAGACTACAGAGGTTCCTCGCAAAAGAATACAGGGAGTAGACAGCATATCCTATGTAGACCATCTGAAAGCGTTATCCCTGTACTCAAGTATCCTGCAGTCTGCTGAGTGGCAATCTATGTCTAGCCTACAAGGCATCCTCTGATCCCACACTGATGGATTTGTTGTACATCAATAAAACAAGTAGCATCAGAAATGCCCAATCTAAGGACCTAAACTTCATCTGAGGCATAGAGAGGACATGTTGGAAGGACAGGTATGTCTCTCAAAGATTACCCTTTCTCTGGAACAAGCTTTCCCCATCCATGTGAAGCAAATCTCACCCCTAACCTTACTGAAATGTAACTTGGACCAATGGATGGGAAACTGCAAATCTACCGTAATGGGCATGGGCAGACAGTAAAAGCCTGATGTGCACAAGCCAACATCGCAACCATAAAATTCCTTTGGGTATTGAAACATCTCAGCAATATTTTGTTAAATTTGAGGTCTTTCTGGCTATGCTTAAAATGGCTCTTGGGCTGATAGTCTACTAACGATCTATGAACCAATGAGCAGAAAATTATGTGCTCACCATAAAGATAGATCCATCTTGTCTCTTTCCATCTGGTGCACCATGTGGGATTACTGGAACTACTCAGGTCTGAGACTATCCATATCCAAAAGACTTTGGCCTCCCGAGTTCCACCTCCTCTGCTGATAATACCTTACCATACTAGGATTACCTCAAAATGAGTTTGCTCCTCTTTGCAAAAGCATCCACCACTTAATCCCAAAAGCAAACACTCAGGAACCCAAGAGGGAGAAGTACGATCCTCTTTGACTTTGTCATTCCACAATCAATATACACACTAAACTGGTGGGGGCAGGTGGGAGGAAAGTTTGAACCAGATGAGAAGAGACAGCACAGCTCTATCATTAAGGTGAGTACATAACTTTCGTATCAGATGTCTTTTCCCCAGCCACATAAAACCATAGGGAGGTCCTATAAAAGCACATTCTGCAATCTAGTGGAACCAAAGGAGGGTCTAGACTTGACTCAATATCCAATATGTAGTGGGATGCAAATGTATGAGTAACCAGCCAAGTAGCAGCAGTACAAACATCATCCAAAGCAGCTCTTGAGAAAAAGGCCATAGAGGCAGGCATAGCTCTAGCAGAATGACCTTCTGGTTTACAAGGCAAGGCCTTCCCTTTCAAGCTATATCCAACTAAAATACAAATAGCTACATGGACAGAGCAACCTTAGACAGTGGTGTACCCAACCAGGCCTTTGAAAAAGAGTAACAACTGATTAGACTTCCTGAAATATTTGGTTCTATAAAAATAAAACCTCAGTTGTTTATGGACATCAAGACAATGCAGTAAGCATTATCCTTTATTGAAAAATTCAGGAAAAAAAGAAAAACACTGGCAAGTGAATGGTCTGATTCAAACTGTTCTCATTGCCACCTTTGGCAGAAAAGTTGGACACATTCCTAGAGACACCCGATCTTTATGAAAAAATAAATATGGAGGTACAGAAGACAAGGTTTACAGTTCTGACGCACACCTGAGGGAAGTAACAGTCACAAAAAACAAGGTCTTCCAAGATAACAACTTCAAGTCAACCATGGCTGATGGCTCAAATGGAGGTGTGTTTGAAGCATAAAAGGCAAGCCCCATAGCAGAACAGGATTCTGGATTAGAGGGTGTAACAAAAAAAGTTTCCTTGAAAAAGGCCTTTGAAATTTTCAGAGCCACCAAGGGCATATTATTTCTGAGGATGTGAAAGCTGGAAATGTGTGTCTGCTGTACCTTAATAGTAAAATAACTGGAGTCTGAGTGAAACAACTCAGCAAGAAAGTCCAGAATCACCTTCAAAGGACCAGAGAAAGGGTCCAAACCTTTAGAATTATCCCAAACAGTGAAACGTTTCTACTTACTAGCATATACTTTACAAGCAGACACCTTCTGAGATGAAGATAAAATATGTATCAATCTCTTTGAAAATTTGGGATCTTTGGTCATCAGGGGAATTGTAGAAACCATGAGGTTACCAAATGTTTGAAGGTCGGGTGAATCCAAGCACATCTGGTAAGAAATCAGATCTAGAATGGGATCCAGAACCCAAGGAGGGTACCTCAGAAGAAGCCAAAGAAAGGTGAACCACAAACGTTGGTGCCAAAAAGGAATAATGAGGATCACAGTTGCTCTGCAATGGATAGCCTTCGGGAGAAACTATTATCAACAGGGTCAGAAGATATGCATACAGAACACATGGGGGCCAAGCATACAAAAGATCATACAGGGGTGACTGCCCCAGAGGAAGAACTAAGGTATAACAGCTGCTGCACTTGGTGTTGGATGGGAAAGCAATCAGGTCGCAACACAGAATGCCCCAGCTCCAAAACATCCGAGCTGCAATCCTTGGATGGACCACTTGTGAGGAAAAGAAAGTTCTTCCTCAGACTGTCTGCTAAAATGTTGGATTTCTTCAGGATATGTGGTGAAACCAGAAACGGCTGAGAAAATCACCCATTATTAAACCCTCATGGCCTCCCAGGAAAGGGGGCAAGATCAAGATATTAGACAACAAACATGCTGTCCTTCTGAACTGGGATTACATCCTTGGGAAGATGGTACTGCAAAGCCTGCAACACATGCAACACAAGGAGGACTGCTCTCATCTCAAAGATGTTCATGTGAAGACTGCCCTCCGTCATGGACCAAGTTCCTTAGACAGTCCTCTCTTCAAAATCCCCCCACCCCCATCCTAGAATTCATTGTGACCCTACCCAGCAGAGGGGAAGAACAGTTTCCTAGTGGACACTGGAGAGACTCCAACCACAACCTAATTTGATCTCAACACACGTTTGTCAACATAATGGGAAACTCCATCAAATGAGTCAGGTAAGACCACTGCACAACAAATGTCCGCTGCAAAGCCCTCATGTGGTACCTCACCAGGGGAACTAAGGAGATGGCAGCATCATGTGCCCCAATAGCTTGAGAAATAGCGATGCTGGAGGCTTTCTGTAAGACAGCAAAGAAATTGCTTGACAACAAAGGGTAAATATCCTTGGAGCTAGAATTTTTTCAATTTGAGAGACTGTGTCCAAGTGACAACTATGAATGTTAGCATCTGACTGGACTTGATATTTGACTGAGATCCCTAAGGAAAGGCAAAGCTGGAATAAGGTGTCCCTGGCCCTGACTAGTGATGTTCTCGTGGAGGTGTTGAGAAGCCAATCATCTGGGCAAGAGAAAAGCTGGAACCCCTGCAACCTGAGCCAGGCTGCTGTGGTGAATACGGGGGGAGGGGGTGAGACCAAAGGGCAGCTCCCTGGACTGATGATGACGATTTCCCAGCCAGAAGTGCAGAAGTCTCCTGGAACACCTTGCTATCTTTATATGATGGTAGTCATCTTTGAGGTTGACTGCACACATCCAGCTGTCCTTACTCAAGAGAGGCAGGATGGACTGCACTATGACCACCTAGAACTTGGTCTGTTTTACAACATGATTCAATTTGTTCAAATTGAAAATTGGCCTGAGGTCCTTGCTCTTTGGAAGAAAAAAGAACCTTGAATTGACCCCAAATAGACTTTGAATCTGCTTTGGTCTGGTGAGACCTCTTCAATGACTATTTACTAACAGCTTTTGAATTTTGATGGCTACAGCCCTTCTTTGGCAATGTGGCATGTATGGAAGATTTTCATATTTACCTAAAGTGTATCTAAAGATTGAATCATGTAACCTATGGATATGAATCTGAATACCCATGCATCAGAGGTGATAGCCTCAAAAGCTTCAGGGTCCACAGCCAAACAACTCCAGACTGCCTCCAGAGTCAGACAGATAGGCAGCCCATCAGGATCATTGAAAGGGTTTCCAAAACAAAGCTATGTGGAAGTCCTCTGTACAACATCAAAGGCAGGGCTGAAGTTGGTTGGTATTCCCGAGCCAAAACATCAAGGATCCAAAGATCTTAAGCATATGTCAGACTCCCAAGCTGCTCCCATCTGCCCTCATGCTAAGATCAGAGCCAAACTATCGAGAACAGAGGCACAAAGAGAGAGGGATGATTCCAAAACTCAAAGCATCAACCCTGACCCAGAAACCCCTGCCTTGAAGTGTCAGCTCGAAGGTTCACTAGTCTCCAACACTGCCAGAGTCAAGGAAACCAAGGAAGGGGTAGTAGCCAATATCAGCCAAACCATCTGATCTGACCCTAGAGATGGTAACACAACTGGCTCCGATAACCCTGGAGCCATAGGGCCCAAGGGAGGAAATAACTTGATGGAGCTGAAACCTCAGATCAGGGACCAGAATTCGACCTGATCAGCCATAACTGCATTTGGCTTGTAGGAAAGACTACATCAGTTGCTCCAAACCAGCAGGCATTTACTCCCAACCAAGTGGAATAATCAAATCAATAAAGTCACTGATGGAGGCTTAGAGGCTCACCTGCTGGTTGATGATACGGAGGACTGGAACTGAACCGGAGAGGATCAGATCCAGGGCAGAGAAGGAGACAACTCCTTAGAAGACTCTTGCAGAGCAAAGGGGAAAAGGGAGAAAGTGTCCTGCCGAAGGGAGCTCCTTTCAACAGGAAAGGACTCGGGACACTGAATGTAGGAAAAGGAGCCTTCCCCATAGTTGGCCCTATTGGAGATTTGGTCCTAGTTGTCAGATCTGATGATGGTGCTGAGGCTGCTGGAGGAGCTGAAGATCTTAGGACCTAGCAGACGGAACATGAGGGAGCCAATCATTTTCAGTCCCCTTTCAAATTACCGGGGTCCTTAGTTTCTTCCTTACAACCCCAATCTCCTTTATCAACCCTACCAGTCAAAGCAGAAGAGAAGAAAAAATCACCAGCTGGCAACAGATGCTTAAGGACCAACTTGGCCTTCCTCTCATTTATGGCAAGGGTGCCAAAACTTTCACATATAGTAAGCTGCAAGTAGCGGAGAGCAGCTCCAAGACAATAAATGAAATGTCATGCGCATCTTGGAAGGGAGCTTGTAGCCCCACACCACACACTTCTTGAAGCCCTTATCCAGACTACAAAACTACCCAAGTATAAAACTACAAATCAACACTGACTATCTTATTAAGTATGAAAAACACACAGTACTGACAAAACCTAACACAGAACCTAACTTACCAAACCTACACTACATAATCCTATACTAACAATAAAGCACAACAAGACACTACTGATAACAAAGAAACACTAGGGTAAAGGAAAGGGAAAAAACAAGATTTAGCTAACAAGCACTCAAAAAGGATACACCCCAAAGGAGTTTTATACCATGCCGCTGTCCAGGAAGGTGGCAAACGAGGTCTGAGGTAATCCTAGTATGGCAAGGTATGGGGGGTAGGGGAAGTGAAACTTGTGGGCTGAAGTGTTTTGAATATGGCCAATCTTTGATCAGAGTTGGATCCAATAACCCCACAGGCTGAACCAGACAGAAGACATTATATATTTTGTTTGAAGAAAATAAATTTGGTTTGTGAGAAGCTCTGCATAGCTTTGTGCCTATACGCCAACTGTCAAGACTCCCAATCACTGCATATACACTGAACTACTTCAAGAGTTGCTTCCTGTAGTGCAAAGTTTGATACTTCACCTTCGATTTGCTTACTGTGTTACTCTGACCAAGTCAATGAAGCTGGTAGTTCTCTGAGGCAATTGGAAAACTAAAACAGGCTTTTCAAAAGTCTTCCGGACAGCACACCTAGTAACTACATATGAACCTATGAACTGTGGGTCTTGAAACTCAGCAGAATAAATATCTGGAGAAGATAAGGCTATCATCAATGGGGGTACAAACAAGGAAGCATACCAGCTCAAAACCAAGTCTGTCTTTGACAACTACTTCAGTTTTGAAGTGATTATAGGAAAAATCCTAGCTAAGAATACCAAACGCTTCAACATCTGTGCCAAGAATCTAGAGGTCATCAGTGGCACCAAAGCCTCAAGGGCATGAATCGACCCAAGAGTCACCACTCACACTGGGCAGCTGAAGTTGCTAACTCTGAGAAAGACAGATGTTGAAACTGGAACTATTAGTACTGAACTCAACACTGCTGTCTCTGTAACTGAAATGAATCAAAGCATCAATATCAAGATACCTCTCAATAACAGCTTCTTATGGGCCTGTGCCAAAAACCTGCAGACAAGCACAGAAACCCCTCAGCATTCCAGTATGTGAAGTGCATGTGGTAGTCGGGCCCTTATCCTCTTGCAGAATCCAGGAAGAGATGCCAGAAAATTTTACCTTAGCAAAAGGCGTCTGCAAATTTTCCATAACTAAAATCAAGCAATACAGGTGTTAAGCATCACCTAGGCATCGAAGGTCATGGCACTGAGGACTCCAGTATTATGACAACTTCTTTTATGAGGTGTGAATCAGCTACAATAGAATCAGTTGTTTGAGTTACCACTCATGAGGCATGAGGATGGTCCTGCTGAGCCGGTCTATTAGAATGTTGGACTTCCTCGGTATGCGCATTGCTACTAGGAAGCAACTGAAGACATCGCCCATTGCCAAACCCTCATTGCTTCTCGACAAAGGGGATAAGATCTGGGTCCCCCGTTTGTTGATGTACCAGACTACTGACATGTTGTCCGTTTGTACTGCAATAATCCCTAGAGTTAGAAAGCTCTGAAAGACTTACAATGCTAGAAGCACCTCTCTCACCTCTAGGACGTTGATATGCAGATTGGTCTCTTGTACTGACCACGTGTCTTGGACTATTTATCCCAAGAAATGCCCCCCTCCCAAACTGGGAGGTGTCAACATGACACTGGAGGGAGGAAGTATAATGGATGCTCTCAGTTTCTTCAGACAGAACCCACCAAAGAAGAGAATTTCCGCACACTTGAAACAATTTTATAGGATGACTCAAAGGACAGTGATGAAAGGATCACTGCACCACTCGAGTCCATTGTTGAATCCTCATGAGTAAGCGAGCTGTGGGAATCAAAGTTACAATTGGAGCCATTGAACCTAATGCTTTGAGGATAAATCTTGCTGGGGCATTGGAATGGCAAGGACCTGCCAGGTGTGTGTTCTCAATGTAAGAATTCTGTTCTGAGGCAAGAAAGCTAGACAATGGACTGTGTCCAAATGGGCCACTATGAAATCTATCACTTCAACTGGTTGTAGATGAGATTTCTGCACGTTGATGGTGATTCCCAGTGCAGTTGCAAGGTGGAGCAGGTAATCTCTGGCTTGTATTAGTAGATGCCTGGTAGGCGCGGTCAGAAGCCAGTCATCTAAATATGGAAACACTCTGAATCTAAGGAGTCTCAGGTGAGCTGCTATCACTGCCATACACTTGGTGAACATCCTGGGGCCTGTGGTGAGACCAAAGGTCAGGACTCTGAGCTGGTAATGAGTGGCTCCCAGCAGGAAACTGAGATACCTTCATGAGTGTCTGGTCATTTTCATGTGATAGTATGCATCTTGAAGGTCAATTGAGCATATACAGTCATTCTTCTGAAGAGGGAGAATGGACAGGACCATAACCATCCAGAATTTGGAGTTCTTTATGAATTGGTTCAGGTAGGTTAAGTACAGAATTGGCCTCAGGTCCCCTGACCTTTTTGGCACTAAAGAACTTTCAGTAAATTCTGGATCCTGCTTGGTCTGGTGGGACCTCCTAGATGATTCTTGTCTAGCAACTTTGCAACTTCTTGCGCTGTTAGCTCCCTCTGATTGAGTGGAACATTGGGGAGAATTTTGTTTGGTTTTACTGGAATTTGTAAAAGGGGAATGAAATATCCTCTGGATATGATCCTTTGCACTCAAAATCATTTCTGATGGCTAGCCAGGCATCTTGATTCAAGGATAAGTGACACCCAAGTGCCTCCAGAAAGGGACAGTCAGGCAACCTTTCATGAGTGCTGGAATGACCTGTACAAGAAAGAATCTCAAGTCCCTTGATTCTGTGGACCCCCTCTGCCATACAGCTGGTGTCTATCATTATAATTATTTCCTCCTCTGCCTCTGGGGGAAAAATCTCCATGTGACTCCTGGAAATTACCTTGAGACTTCTTGAACCACATTTTTTTATTACCACACGGGTTCCTATAAAAGGATCTCTGTGGGATAGAAAAGCGAATTCCAATGGCAGACAAGGTCTTCCTGTCCTGTTCACTCCAGAAGAGAGTCTCCTTCACTGTTGGGCCAAACGATGATCCATCAAATGGAGCACTGATGAGTGAGGCCTTGAAAGTTTCCGCCAAGTCACATAACCACATCCAGGCATGTCTCCTTATGGCTACACCTGAACCGGCTGCTCTTGTAATATCCTCTGCAGCGTGAGAGACTAACCTCATGGACACGTTCAAGATGGAGGGTGGCCATTCTTGAGGAGAAGGTTTTGTGTTCCTCTGTAGACATGGGCTCTGAGTAAAGAAACTCTCTAATTCTGCCCAAGTCCCTTTGTAATCTGGTGAAGTGTAGCAGGTAATTCAGCGATTGCAATGTGAAAGTCGCTGATTCATACATCTACTTCCCAAATCTGTCCAAAGCCCTAGACTTCCTGTTAGGGGGATGGACAGTGGAATTTTGTTCCACTAGCTCATTCTTCATGGCTGCCACAATAACTATGGCATCTATGGGAATTCCTTTCATCCAGTGCTGTCCATCTGTCAGTGCACTAAGAATTTTATCTGGTTGTTTTGGAATAGGTTGCACAAAGTCTGGTTTCTTCCAATCCCCGCAGAAGACAAGAGCTATATGCTCATCCACTGCGGGGGGGGGGGGGGGGGCATGATGTAGCTGGGCCAGACCTGAAGATTTCCAAAAACACAGATTCCTCCTAGGAAGGGTTTTGGGCAGACCAACCACCTTTCTGGTGAAGGATGTCTAGAATATCTCCAAATAAGACATCTTCCAGTGGAGATCTAGGGGACCCTTCCCCCTCATCGAAGTTGCTGGCTTCTGTGAGGGGTTTCTGACTGAGGGGAATCCCAGTGCCTCCTCTTGCATGTTCTCTTATGAGGAGCATCTTCAGTGGAATGTTCCAGGGAGGTATCAGAAGAGACGGGGACCACCATGGGTGGAACTGTTTGGAAGCTCTTCTGGACTGGCTGTTCCTGAGGTGGAAGATGTGAAGACGCAGACACATGATCCAGAGAAGGAACACGATATGGATCTGAGGACAGGAGAGTTGATGTTATTCTTGTCTGGGAGAAAGCTCTCTACACCACCTCAAAGCCAGAGGTACCCATAGAGACCCAGGACAATCCCTCTGAAGCAGCGACTTGGAGCAAACAAACCCTAAGTCTTACCGATCCTTTGCTCTCAGGGAAGTCTGAGCTATCAAATTCAGAGGTTCTGAGGGGAAGCAATGGCACCAAAAACCTCAGAGTCGAAGTCAACCCCATCAGATCCAACGCCGATGCTTTGGCTGAAAGAGCTGTCGTGCTCCAACAGAGTCAGAGCCAATCGGGTCAGGGACGTAGTCAGAGTCTAAGTAGGAACAACAGTATGATCCAAAGTATCAATTCCTGGAGCCTTCGGATCCATGAACACTGAAATGGGTGGTCAGATCGGAGAAGGAGTAACAATGGGAAGAAAAGCAGATTGGCAGCTCATGGCTCTGGTGGGGGATGGAGCTGGCAAAACTCTCATCTGAATTTGTGTCTTGAGGAATTTCCTCGTCATCCTATCCATCTCACGTAGAGGTTGGTCTAGAGGACTTCTTGGGAGTCTCAAGAAGGGGGACCTCAGCCTTGGGGACATCGGTTTCGGGGAGAACCTGGGAATACGGATCTGAGGAGATCGATCTGAAGACTTTGGATCTAACAATTTTGGAACCTTTTTTTTTTTTTTGGAAGTTCTGAAGTAGACGTCAGTGAAGGAGTCCTAGCAGGAGAGTACTTATGGTGCTCCCTGAGCTCCTTAGATTTTTGAGGGGGGGTTTGAGCCCCTAAATAAATAACTGAAGAGGAAGCTGAAGCAGGGAGGAGACTTTTTAAAATCAGTTTGTTCCTTCAATCACTTATAGTTCTAGCACTGCAGGCCATGCAAACAGTACAGGGAGAATCCAGAAGTGCTGGGTCAGAATTAGGAATCTTATGCCCACAGGAAGTGCATTTCTTGAATCCAGTTGGTTTATCTGCCATACCAGAAAGAGAGAAAACAGTTAATGTACACAGTTTTTTTTTTTTTTTGTAAAGTAAGGAAAAAAAAAGAAGGAAAACTACCAAAAATCGTAGCTAAGAAATATACCTGCAGGTATAAGGGAGAAAAACTACCAATGATAGTATTAAAACTAATTACCAGAAGTTAGCGAAATAGATGAGAAGAGGAGAAAACTATTTTAATTTAAGTAGAAAATAAACAATCAACTCCAACAGGGCTCGAGAAGTCACATTCCAACCATCTTGATGAGTGCAAATGAGATCTGAGTTGTTGTAGTGGTCAGGGGAATTATGAATAAGGGAGGAGCTCAAGATTTGGATCCTAGAATCTTTAGAAACTGGCAGAGTCAGATCTGAACCCATTGGTTGAGGAATAAATGAAAATGACAACATCAGATCTAACTTTTGTTTACTTTCTGCCCAGGTTATGCAACATCACACCCACTGGTTAATAATGAGCAAGAGCCATATGCTTTCTACGTTCACTGTAATGATGCAAGTAATCATCTGTGGAGATCTGAAATTTAAATGATCACTATTCCTTCCCCCAAATCTGCAAAATCTGACAGTGCTGTGATGGGCAGAATTTCAAAATCTGAAAGGTCAAAGCATTAAAATAAATTTCATTTACTTCCAGGTGGTGTCCAGTTGTCCACACTAGGTTCGGTCACTTCAACATTCTCTTCAGGCTCTTCCACTTCCTTCAGGGTCCGAGTACGTTCAACAGTCAGTTCATAAAACTTTAGTGAAATAAGCTCATGGATATCTATGAGGAAAAGACACAGGATGGTTAGAAAAAACAGTTTAAAAGGACAGTTGGGTAGTAGAGCAAACAAGGCTGCAGTTTGGATTCTCATTTTTCTCTGTTGTATTCTCTTATACTGATAACCACTAACAAGAATCCCCATAGGATTCATTTTCTAGACTAATTAAACCTTGTCTGCATTCTCTCTCCAAATGGTCTGCAACAATTCCCACCAAACAGTGACAGTGACAGTGACAAAAGCATAAATAAGCTTGATCTTTTCATGTACCAGTAAAACATTTTATTTTACGTACAGATATGCTTAACTCTTCAGTACACTTATAGTGATGCTCCATTAACTGTATTCTACCAATAGCAACTGCTTGAAAAGTGAGTTATTCTTCCAGCTCAGGCTGGGAAAATGTCTCAACAGCTGGGTTGGGGGAAGGGGGCAACTGCCCTGAGGGAAAATGAGGGGGTGCAAATGGCCATTCCCAATTGCTCTTTAATGTATACCAGCTTTTAAAAGCTGGTATTTCACTTGTTGTTAAAGTTGAGCACTGTAGCACTGTCTCTGTAGTCTAAACTATAGCAACTTCTTGTTACATTTTAGCAAGTTGTTTTCTAAGTTTAAAAGTAAATATTTTTCAACTTAGTAAAATCTGAGAGCTGTAGCACTCAGTGTACTGTCTAAGTTAACTGTAGCAAGCAGTTTACTATAGTTTAACAGTTATGTGAAACCTGAGGGCTATAGCACTCAGTGTGCAGTATAAGCTGTAGTAAGCACTCTTCTACAGTTTAAAAGTATGTTTTAAGTGAAACCTGAGCTCTGTAGTGCTTTGTGCAGGATATTAACTGTAGCAAACTGTTTGCAATCAATTTGCTACGGTTTAAAAGCAATACATTTTTTTTTTTTACAAAAATGTGAGGAAGGAGGATCATGGCTGGGTGTAGAAATGGGACGTGATTGGCTCCATCATTTCAGGAACCCCAAGTACCTGACCATGGACTTTTTTTTTTTTTTTATTTGCTGTGCCACTGAAGAGCTGAAGCAGCATGTTATGTATCTGGCCATCTAGTTAGCAGGTACTGTCTACAGGAAGCAAATTGGCATCCTGCAGCTTTGCCTTTTTTTTTTTTTTTTTTTTTTACATGAAAAGCTGAGGAGGTGGGGCACTCATTTGTGTGACCAGCGCAGGACACTGGTTGAATCAGCTATGCCTCTGTGTCCAAGTATGCATTTCTGACGTTTGAACCCAGTAATGGAAAAATGAATTTAATCTTGACCCCAGGTGTAATCTCAGACTACAAAAGTCTGTGAAAGTGTCACTGATGCAGGCTTCTTTTACCTTCTTGTCTTAACCCCATTTTTTCTTACTGTGCTTACAACACTACACTCAAATAAATGTATTTTAATGTTTCTGAAAGAAAGCATAGTAAATATGGATTTTAGAATGGTTGATGTCATCATGTTACCCTAAATCTTGCTACCTGTAGCAAAAATGCTGAGAAGTCACAGGTTTGAAGGACTTTACAGTAAAATACTGCTAGATGTCTTATAAAAGCCTAAATAAAACAGAACACTGGTGTCAGTTCTAAAGGATCTCTATATAACATTTAAGCTAAGCAGAACACTCAAGGCTGTTATATTCCATCATGTTTAGTAAACTGTTCTACACAGGGAATTAATAATTTATTATCTGTAAAAAAATGATGAAGTATTGAGTGTAAAAAACACAGTGACCAAGTATGACTGCCATTTTCGCTGTGCATTGAAGAGAGATTAAAACTGCAGAGAAAAGCTGGTTAATTTCTCAAAATCTACTAGCGCTCAAGGTAAGCTTTTAAGATGACATTTCCACCGTAACCTTTCTGGTCACAAGGGCTAGATTATTAGAAAATGTGTTTCTTAATATGCCACGCAGTACAGAAGCCTATGTATGTATGAATCCTAAACGTATGGTTTTACATCTAATTCACACGATTACAAGTATTCCCGTATTATTCTTAGTTGCTACGTCAGTCAGTCTAGTATTTTTTTTTAAATAATTTTCTGTTAAGTACTGAGTCAAAAGGAGACCTAAGTACCACATACAACTATTCTGACGTACCTCATCGTTTTGTCAGTCTAGCGGAATGGTGGAGTATCGGATGGAAAAGTTGTGTACACCCAACGTATGGGCATTACAAATATAACATTACATCCCAAACCAAATTAAAAAAAAACATTTGCAATGATTTCACACTATCCCAAAACTGATTAGGTTCCTGTGTCTTATAACAGCTCAGCTATTTATTTTAACGGGCTACAAAACTGCTATGTTAAATGCCAACAGACTTAAAATGTGGGGCTTTCTGAAATCCTGAAAATTACAAGAGAACCCTGATATTCTAGCTGTGTTAAATGCCAACAGACTTAAAACATGGGTCTTTCTGGAATCCTGAAAATTACAAGAGAACCCTGATATTCTATCAGTGATATTTCCCCTGATGTTTTTTTTTTGGTTTGGTGGTCAGCAGTCACGGGAGGCCAAAATTAATATTTTCTAAACTTTTCAGGACTATTATACACTTTATGGAAAACAGAATGGGCAGTAATGCTGAAACTTTTGGCTGCCATAAGTTTCAGCACTGGGGCGGACTGTGTATGTCCATGTTTTCCTAGGTTATGGTTGGAAGTAAGGACTAGAAGGAGACAGATGTTTTGTTTTGTTTGGGTACTGGTATGGTCATGGTGGGGCCTGTGTGTTTTGAAAGGGTGTTTAAGTAAACTAATGTACAGGTCTAGGGTTAGGTGCAGGGGTAAGATTAGAGTTAGCTTTAGCATTAATATGTAAAGTTTATCACTGTAAGTGCATTCTGTTATCAATGCACTCATTTTCACATATAGGCAATAAATCTGGACACAAATCTGGGGGTGGTCATATTTTGCTCATTACAATGCTCATGCTTCCTGGTTCTAAGGACTGCAATCCTGAGGGAAGAAAACCCAAAATGGCTGGTAGTACAATTTGTATTAGGCGATAATGTGGAGTTGCTCGTTGGGGTGGACTGCATTCTGCTCTCCACTGTTCTTTATGTCACTTTAAGGAGGTATCACCTAAGATGTCAGAGCTTCTCTTAAAACAATTTCATTCTGACAGAGTATTTTTAATCAAAACTGCTAGTGTCTAGTTAAGAGGCTGCTAAATAAAACTATGACTATATATTATCTCTCACAAAAATAAGCTTCTAGGTCTAACCTCATCTCTAAGAAAGACAACTTGCTGGATATCATTATAAGAAATAAGACCTTTAGATGTTACATGTGCATACTGTTGTCTACATTCAGAGTAATCACTGTCCTGTTACTTCCCAATGGAAACCAAAGCTAAACCTATTTAGAGGTCAACTCTGTGATGTACAGAAATAGTGCATGGATTGCAACCTAGATAGTCTGGG